>NW_009735054.1:0-16973 GCF_000703405.1 Apaloderma vittatum | reverse complement strand
TAGGCTGGACTTGATGATCTCAGAGGTCTTTTCCAGCCTCAGCAATTCTGTGATTTGAACCACTCTTCCATTTGTTTTGAATTTCCCAAAGTCTTTTTTTTTTTAAATACAGAGATTGGATATGGAGGTAGCAATCCAGCAACTGCTTAAACTATGCTGCACAATAAAGTAAAAATAAATAAAACGCAAGCCACCCATATCCTCATACTGCGTACATGCAGCTGGTGTTCCACTACAGCGTCACTGCTTTTCACACAGTTTTCCCTGACACTGCGCTTCTAGACATCAGCTGAATTCCTTACTCATCCCTTCAAATGAAGGCCCTACACGTGGTCAAGTTGCCAGGCATAAGGCATGCTGCAGACCTCCCCACATATTCTCAGGCCATTACCACTCTTACATGCAACACACTATGAATGTGAAAAGGTTTTCCAGTCTGGCTGATGGAAATTTAATTCCTGCACTGGGGTAACTTTGTCTCATTTGTCTGAGCTTTCTGTATCTGGCTGGATAGAACTAAGCTAAGGCACTTGGACCTCTGGCTGCTCTGCTGTGTAGAATAAACTTCAAACTTTGTCAGCAATCATTCTGTATTCACTTCCACTTCACTTTCAAAAACAAGTTAGTACAAGAGCCTACAAAACTCCACCAAACCAAATCCTTGCTATTTAATGGCTACACCATTTCAGAAGCCAGCATACTTCTGAAAGGCACATCGTTTTGTTTGTGTCCAGCTCCGACAAGGATTTCTCTCTGCAGATCTTAAAGCGCTCTGTCACAGTGGCCTGTCTGTATTGCCACCTCATTTTGGAGGAAGACACAGAGAAGCAAAATGACATCCCAGTAAGGCAAAGCACTCTGGTACCACAGGATACCCTGTCTGAAGTCACAAAACCATTACCCTTAGAAGAGCTTTATAGATGTTACTTAAAAATGAGATCTGCCTGTCTCCTTATGTTCAGTTTCCCTGACAAACTCCTTTCAATAAGCAATCACCGAGAACTATATCTATTATAAAAGAGGCAGAAACTCTGCAATTTCATCACTTGCAGAAGCTTAAGTGGTGAAGAGCTTCTGCCTCTTTGCAGTGTACACATGCTCCAGCACATCTCTGTCCCCACGTTCTCTTTCCTCACTACAGGGATGCACCCGAGATTTCCTGCTCTGCCAGTTGTGGTGTGGATAGAAGGACAATCTCACTGCCAAAAATCTCACTGACACTAGAGAGGGATCAGTATCATAACTCACTAGTGCACGGAAATCCAACCACTCAGCTAATTCTTTTCCACCTCATTAACCAGAGAACAAGCTCCTTTCTGTGCAGCGCCACACTTCAGGCAAAACACACCAAAAGGCACCATCCTGATCCAGAAGCAGTTTCCATACCAGAAAACTTAATTAGAATTGGTTGTGTTCTGGTTCTAAGAAGTACCAAAGGAACCTCTTACTGCTGAGCTGCAAAAAGATACTCACGGCTGTATCCAAAAAGAGAGCCTACGGCAAAGAGCAGGCTGATTGCTAACACTGGGGCTCTCTTCTGTAGCACATCAGAAATCAAGCCCTGGATAGTCCCACCTGCAAAAAAATATAAATCATTGTCAGGCTCAGGATGCTAATGCCTTGAACAAAATGCATTTCACAGAGTGCAGTGGCCTCTTGCCTTCTCATTAATATGCATGCTGTCTAAAATCCTGAGAACTGTCTCCTGCCCTTGCTGCTCCAGACACAGAGACGACAGTCAACTGAAGTGGCTCAGATAAAGCAGGGAAAACTACTCATACTGCTTCCCCAGGAATTTATTACTTTTTTTTTTCTGGCACACAGCTAGCCAGTGCTCCTGCTTTCCTTTTCCTTCTCCTGTAAGAACATCACAACTGGATGTAAGCAAAGCTTAACATTGTGGCTGGTTTCTTCACCAGAAAGTGCAGGAAAAAGCAGTTCTTTTTCACAGCACACTGCGGCCTCACATATCCTACCGTCTTACCTATTAATTGCAACAAATGCCAATAGCTGCTAAAAATCACCTTATGTATCATCATTACCTCTGTAGGAACTGCTCTGGTGGTAAAAAATGGAATGCTGAGAAAATCTAATGCAGAAAAAACCACAGAGTCAAAAAACCTGACCCTGAATAGACAAAAACAAGGAAGTCTATTACTAGGGAAGCTAGCTGGACAAGGTAATAAAGCAAGAAAATGAGCACAGGAGAGTGGAAGTCTAAACACATATACAGTATGTTCTTTATTCTGAATGTACAGGGTCAGATTTTGCAGCCAGCAGAAACAAGTGCAATTACATTTTATTTCTGAACATAACACGGTTGTGCCTGCTCTGCTGAGACCCGCACCAAGATTGTTCTTAAAAATACAGAACTGAAGGGGCAGTACAGAACCCAGTAAGTCCAGATCTAAACGCTCCCTCACCGGTACCTGCCAGAAAGGAAGCAGCAAGCAGCAGGGATGTCATTTGGTACATGGTACATGGCCCCTGAAGGTAACGTTCAGAATATGATAGTGCCCTTTAAATTCATGTAAACTCTACACGGGGCTCACATACTCTGCGTTTTAGGAAAAAAAACAAACAACGAAAGAAAAAAGAAACAGTCAAGCAGTCACATACATAACCAGACCTTCCATACACTCATTACCGAGCTAGATCCCACTGTACAAGACTGCTCTGAGCTGCACTCGCTGTCTTTCATTTTCAAACCCTGCAGGAAGGTGTCATTCACTTGCTCACTCACCTATGATTCCTCCCACATCATACCAGATAGAGAGCTGGTCAGCTTCTGCTTCTTTCCATCCAAAGTTGTTGCTGAGGTAGAAAGGCAGCCAGAAAAAGAACGAGTAATTCACCAGCTTCAAGCAGGCATAGGCCAAAGAGTACTGGAACAAAGAGAGAACCAGCGAGCAGTGAGTACTTGAGAAATGCAAACAGTGTTTCTGCTTCTTCCCATAAAACTCTGTATCCAGCTAAAGCTTTCAGGGGCAAGTGCTTCTGCATTTCATGTAAGAAGGCAGTGTTATAAAAACTTAATGCTGAACATCAAAGGGAACCCAGGAATATAGAAATCATTCTCAACGAAGTTATTTTCTTCTTACTGCATGCAACGGGTTAAATCACTTTCAGTGTAATCTTGAGAGGAAATGACACGAGGTGTCAAAAAATGAAGGAAATTTAATTCACCTTCTGAAGAGAAAGGAGCCAAGCACGTGACATGAAACAAGTTTGAGATTTACTTGACCTACACATCATGCTGAGAAAAAAGGTACGTGAAGCAGTTCCTCTGTGCTATCGCTTGCTGCTCAGAAGGCTCATGTGCTTACAGCACCAGAAGAGAAAGTTTCATTCACAATCCCCAGGCAGGTGTTCCAGGACATGAGATGAAAGGTTTGGCCAAAGCTAAGCATGTGCTCCCTAACCCGACAGCTGAGACAACTCCTGCTTTTGGCGGCTGGGCTCGAGCTCTCCTTTAGAGCTTTTATGTGCGCGGTGCAAAGGTTTGCTCTCTGGGATTGCTGGCCCAGCACGCAGAGGGATGAGGCACACTATGCCAGTAAGGCCTCCTCATAGATGCTGATGGGGTAGTTCAAGGAGCCAATGTTTGAAGAGGTAAACAAAGATGAAGGCAGAAAAAACCCAACCTGTTAGAATCACAGCTTTTGAGACTGTATGTGTAAGTGTATGTGCACACTTGCCCTTGAATTTCAAAAAGGAGGTTCTTTTTATATACTAAATTCCACAGAATAATCTCTTCTGAAGTTAGATTATTTTAATAGATACATCCTATTTAGCTGTATTATTAACGGTTTTCACTCTTGCAGGACAAACTAATCTCCACCACACATGTAAGACACAGGGATGTTTGGTGGAGTTCTCCTGCCTCTCAGTGTGAAAAGTGCACAGTATGAAGCAGTAGTTGTTATAACGTGCTTAGAAACCATCTACCAGATTGTCTGAGTGATTAAACACCGAATTTCTAGAGGCTCGGGGGAAACTGTCTG
Organism: Apaloderma vittatum; assembly: GCF_000703405.1. NCBI lineage: Eukaryota > Metazoa > Chordata > Aves > Trogoniformes > Trogonidae > Apaloderma > Apaloderma vittatum. Next base: position 12,969 of record NW_009735054.1, on the reverse strand, counting down.
TACTAACACTCTTCCAGCATATCATTTAGAGAGGAACTACAAGAAAAATATGTCAAATAAAGTCTTAGTAGAATCTTGACAGGGCTTTGGAGGTGCTCTCAGTATTCAGTCTCTCACTGATCTGACACAGTGTCCTGCTTTGGCTGGGCACTGATCTGACATCAGTTAAATCTCACAGATTCAGAGGTGTTCACATTGCTGGGTTAAAGCACAGAACATGTCCTCAAAATCCCAAGTACAGAAACAGCAACATCAGTTGCATAGCACCTCCCTGTGTTCCAGTCAACGAAAAAAAGTCACACATCAACTGAGGCAGCCTCCACCACTAAGAAATTTTGCCTAAAGATTCTTTGTACATCAGCCCTTTCTCAGCACCACCAAAACCCAGCCATAGCTCAAACGACATTTAGCTGTATTAGGAAAGAATTCCAGATGGGTATGCCTTCTTCTGCTGTCCCTCAGCCAAAGTCTTCACAACAGGACTGTGGTTGTCCAGCGCTCTAAACACTGACAATCTACTCACCCCTTCTAGATTTTGTGTAGCCTTAATCACAACAGCCAACCGCTTTACTCATTAAGGGAATCTGATGATACTGTCCACACAGTAGTTCTGCTTCACGATCAAACCCAAGCAGTTCACACTGCACCAACCACCCTGCCCCCTTTCTTGCACTGGTTCTAGTACTCAGGGCACGCATACCCCACTGACACAGAAAGTGAACACTGTTTTTTAATGACAGGTTAATTTTTCAGCTGAATCAAATCCACAAATTAGGCGATACTGCTGATGCAGGATTACAAATTCTCACACAAGGGATAGGATGAGGATATGTGGCAACTGCATCAGCAGGCCTTGTTTCCGGTTGTTGATCAAAAAAACCCGCCTACTTTGCCACACGTTACAACATGCTGATTAAGGCTTTTCAGGCCAGATTTCTGCTTGAAGGTGTGATGCTCAGCTAGCAGCCTTTAGACAGTGTAACACCCTTACCAAAAAAGCATCCTACAGTCACCAGTGCTCATGGCCTCCCTTCTAAATCCAGCAGCAAAAAGGGCAGGATCTCTGGTGCCCTTAGTTGGCTCATTACATGCACTCAATGAAGAAGGAGTGTGATGGGAAGAGCTACGTGCAACCATGTACCTGGTGGTATTGTAACTCCTGTGCAGAAGGGTGACAGTCTCAACCCCAGGGCTTGAACAGCACAGGAAGTCAGACATCAACAACTACAACACACGGTCATTAGATCGACAATGATGTCAACGAATGCTGACACAACACAAAAAGCCAGCTTTCCGTTTAACAGCGTAAGTCACATCTAACTGAAGAATCTATGTCCTCACCAGTACTACACCTGGAAGGCAACAAGCCTGGAAAAAGCCAATGGCCTTTGGCTGGTTGTCGTTGTCGCTTGCTTGAATCGAGTAATTCCGGTCATCATCATCTGCATCATCGTTGCCCATTAAAGGTCTGTTGGCATCTTCCTCCACGCTGCCGTCTTCATCTGCTCCAAGCTCAGGGAGGCCTAAGTTTTACAAGGGATATGCAACAGGAAAAACGGACCACAGCCTGCTCACCCTCTTCCCCACTCTAAAGCTATGCTCTCTTCTTTTAAGCAATTCTCCCTTCTAGCAATTCCCTCGCTCTCCCATACCTCCATCCTCCTTTGGCTTAGAAACTCTTCTAGATGGTGTTCTGCAGTGTCGCCAGTTTCTACCCTTTGTCTTCTAGCACTCTTGAAAGGATTCTGCCTGATTCTGGCGCCGGCTTTGTCTGTTCTGAGTGTCTGGCCATTAGTTGGAAGACACAACAAATTAGTGCATTTCACCCCTTATTTAATAGTTGGGATCCTCGGACCTGGCTGCTGGGTGCCACCTCCCTCGAGCGGGGAGGCCGAGTGTACCTGCAGCGACTCAGAGAGCTGCTGCCCACTGACACCTCCGCCGGGCCCGAAACCCTAGGAACTGCACTGCGCTTGCTGGGCTGCCGAGCACTCTTTAGGGTGGCTTTAGTGCTACCAACTTTATAGCCTTTGTGGGCGCTTCAGTCACCTCCTCCACAGCCCTGCCAAAGCCCGGAAGTTCTTTTGTTTTCCTGTTACACTTTGGCTTGCCTACTGTCTTCTCAGAGAAGGACCATATCCGACCTGAGAGCTATTTAACTGGCTGTGGGAGACCTGCAGACAAAAAGTACTTTTCCTTTCCACTGCACAGTTACAGCTTGCCACAGTTTTCCCCTACAATAGCCAGTTATCAATTTGTCTACTGTTTCTTTAAAACATACTGATTTTCCAGGGAAAGAAAAACTGATAATTAGGCACCTCCTAACAGAGATGTTAGAGCCAGCCTGGTTTATTTTGCTTTTTAAACCATCCAGACCCTATACATGTGACGCACAGTGGTATTTAGTGTGATCTTGGCAAGTAAAGCATTTACTCCATTAAAGACACTACAAAGTGCAACACTATTTTATAAAACCCCTGAGGATAAGTGCTGTCAGAATGAGCAGTACTTTTAGTACTGCACAGACATCTGCAGAACTGCTTTCCATGAAAAGACTGGGATGCTACAGCTCTCTTCTACTTACCCACTTCCTTCGGTGATGTCAGGAGCCCAAAGAAGACAACGACTCCTCCAGCAAACTGTACTGAGGCAGTCACCAAGAAAGCATACTGAAGATAAAGAAATGAAAGATTTTTTTTAAATCACTTTCAGTCACACAGGCCGCCCTAATGAGGGTTTCTTTATATTCCAACCTTGTCAGAGAGTAAATACACATAGAAAAACACAGACCACGTCCATAAAACTTGGAAAAAAGTTATTTCTGCTTCTCCTGAACAGATTCAGTTCTACCTACGCTGACAGACCACAGTGAAACAGCTGGTTTAGTGCACTGAGGTGACAGCAGTGAGGGAGGAGCTCATCCAACGCAGCCACAGATCCAGCTGTATTAGAAGAAACTGTTCAAAGACCAAATGCAGACCAGGCTGCTCAGGGCTTTGCTCAGTCAACTCTTGAAACCCTCCAAAGACAGATCCTCCAGGCTCTGGGCTCTTGTTTCAACATTTAACTAACTTGATAGTGAAATAGTTTTCCAAACACCCAGTTGGAAGCATCCCTACTTCACTTTATACTCTCTGCTTTTTAGCGCTCTCGCCATGCAGCCCAGGAAAGAGCCTGGCTCTGATTTCTCAACAATCTTCTCACAGGCTTTGAAAGGCTGCTGTTTGGTGTCCTAAGCCTCCTCATCTCCAGAGCAACAAGCCCAGCTCAGCTGGCCTGTCCTCACAGGCCACATATTGCAAAACGCGCTGGTTCACTTGCATGCCCTGTATTCGACCACCTGCCAGCCGCACGAGAGCAACGCAGCGCTGTGATGTCAACAGCGGTGATCTAGGTTAGTGAGAACCTTTGATGCATGACTGAAGAGCACTTTAAGCCACCCATATCAGGAGAGAATGTACTATGATACTCTCCAATAACATCACACTCATTTACAGAGAAGTCTCAGGCTCATTTCTTCCAACCAGGGAAGGTTAAGAAAGGAATACTCATTGTGTTCTGCCTACAGCAGAATTCAGGAAGATGAAACTGGACACTCTGAGCCTGTTATCTCTCAGAGATGGGCTAAGAAACCAGTCTCTCCTAACCAGCAGCCCAAGCTCGAAGCCAGACATCAGTACCTACCTCATAGCCATATTTAAGAACACAGGAGGCAAGGAACGCTCCAAGGATATTTCCCACAGATGCACAGGCACTCCAGAGTCCAAACACAAAACCTCTCCTGCAGAAGTGGAAGGAAATTTGGAAAAGGCAATGGGGAGAGAGGTACCATGAGGAGCAAGACAAAGATATAACATTCAGGTGAGGTTTAACTTACAAATAAAGTTATAGCATTCTCTCAGTCCGCTTTAAAGGGAGCCAAAGATCACTTAAAACACAGAAAAACTTCGGGGTACCAAATGTTCCATCCTCAGACACTTGTATTGCAGCAGAGATGAACCAGCAACGACAAGGTTACAAGCTATGGCTAGAGATCATCTGCAAGACCCCAAAATAAGAGTTGAACCTACAATGAGTCAATTCCATGACAGCAAATAAACAGAAACAGGTTTTCTAGTGGCACTGAAATTCAGATTTAGCCACTCTGCACTATGGCATTTTGGAAGTTTGAACCTGTGCCTTTAACACACAATTGTGTTCACATCAGGCTGCTCTGTGGCTCCAGAAAAAAAAAGCAAGGAAAAAAACCCCAAACCAATGATATAATAGTAACAAGTGAGGCATATTTCATCCCATGTAACTTTAACTTTAATTCTGACCTAACGGTTGGCCTTTCTGGTTTGAGACATTCAGCTCAATCTGCTACTCAGCAGGACAGCTCAGTGAGTCACTGAAGAAAATTCAACTTACCCAGCTTTTCCAAACCAATTGCCCATGACAGCAACCACACAAGGCCAACCCGTGGACTGCAGCAATCCATTCACCACCCATAGACAGCAGTAGAACCACTTGTCGTAGAAATGCAACCATTCTGTGAGTGTGCCAAAGAAGAATACCTGGAAAGGAGAGGGGAGAAAAAAATTAAAAATACAAAGAAGAACCCCTGAAGTTACCACTGAAAGGCAGGCAGGAGTGGTGTCCTAAAAAAGAAATAACATTTCGGGGAGAAGGTCCCTCGCAGGGTTCAGGCCAGAGCCAAGCCTGGCATTGTCTAACAAACCGCTGAGAGCAAACAGCACCCTCTGCTGAGCCAGCACAGGACTGACCCTGGGGCCCAGACAACTCCAGAGACAAATGTTCTGTCACAGCACTTCCACTCCAAAAGACTTTCATCTTCGTAAAGAGCACAGTTATGAGAGGAGAAGAAAGAGACAAATACTTTCAGCAACACCACTAAAAATACAGAAGCCTCTTGGTCTGCTGTCTCTGAATCCACGAGGCTCTATGCAAACATAAAACCCCCAGCAGTCATTTATCTTACCAAAATGTAACATGAATACTACAGCCAGGTCTCAAATTACTAAGAACCCTAACCCAAACCAGCCAAAACAAATACACTTTGTGACACGCTGTGATTGATGCATGTTTGTGGCCGTGTGTTAGCAGAACACAACAGGCCACAGTGGGGTTTGGAGCCACTGGGTAAATCAAAAGTGCTCCACATATTTTACCACTACTTTAATAACCAGAAAACCACAATGAGATAAAACTGATTCACACTTTCCTGCAGTGGCTTGAACCTGAAGAACTCTTTTGTTTTACGTGGGCTTCTTTTTTGACACACGTCCTCCCAGCAATTACGAAACAAGTAAATGAATGCTCGGTATTGTTAGCGTGTCCTTTAAAGAAGGGAGCAGGCTGGCTTTGGAAGCAAAAGCCTTGATGACAACGTGCGTGGGCTGGGAGAACAGTTATAATACAAAACAGTCCCCAAAAGTCCAAACACACCATTCTTGAACAAAAGCCGTTCATCAAGTCTCTAGACAGTGCCTCGAACTTAGGAATTTCCTTCTGACACAGTATCCATAAATAGATACTTCAGGAAGAGGTGCGTCATCCGCTGTAGCTCTGTGCTTTAGACAATAAGTGCATCCAGGATGAAGTTTTTACACATAGACTTTGAGATCATTGAGGTGCAGCTACAGCTCACTGGCAGATTGACAGAGCCTCTTCTCCCTTAAAGCAAAACCCTATCCAGAAACCCTAAGAGAGATTTCTAAATCATACTGCTGTATTCGGACTTACCACCAGAGCAGAGGAACACATGCCAAAAGACAAAACCCAGCGCAAATTCAGGCGATCCCCAACTATGCCGCTGACAAAGAGACCCTAAGAACAAAAAAGCAGCATTAAATAAAGACACAAGGTTTGCATCTCTTATCTGCAAAAATTATAATGATGTAGAAGGGTCAAGCTGATCCAAACATTGCTATTATACCAACTTAGAGTTTGATTCTAACCACTTCTTCTGCCAGCAAAGAAACCCTGCTCATAGTTGTTGGTTTTTTACTTTATTTTTAAAAGCATCAGCTGAGAACTCTTGGAGAGATAAAACTAGCCATCCTACCCACTGGTGACAAGGGCTTGAAAAATTCTGAAGTGACGGTAATTCTCTTGCATTTGTTAACAATCATCTTCATGTTGTTGACAAACATGAGCAGAACTAACAGAAACTGAAGGAAAAAAACAACAACAAAAAATCTGCTCCTGAACTAAGCTTTTTTGACTGCATTAGTGCTAGGCCACTCCAAGAAGATCCTGTTCATCCCCTCCAGATATAGGTGTGATTATCCCAGTAAGATTCAACTGAAGTTTAGCAGCTTTGGCTTAGTTTTACTCACCACAGCATACGAAAACAAAAAGACAGTGTCCAACGTCCCCAAAAAGAGAGTTGCTTCTTCTGCGTTTGGAAATAAATGGCTGCTGTTCCAGAGCTACAGAGAGAGAATTTCAACAGGTAAACAGGGAGAGGCACAGCTTATTCTATTCTATTTCAATGGAAACCCCAACTCCAAAGCAGAACAGCATCTGGCTCCAGAAATCTCCCATTCCTCCAACATTTTATTATCAAATCCATTTTGGGATTATCTACTGCAGAAAATATCCTCTGCCACATCATTCCACTTCTAAGGGACAAGAGAGCAAACCAGAAGTGAGAAATACTCGTTCCACCTCAATCAAGACAAGTGACTGGCAAAACAAACCCTACTTCTAACAAGCATGCAACTGTTAGATAGTTTCATACACAGAATTACTGAGGAGTATCTTAATGAATAATACAATAAAGGCATATTCTGTTTTATGTGCAGTGTCTCTTCCGTGCTTATCTTGCTGTCTTCACTAAATGCATAATTCCCTTCAAGTATTTGTGGCAGAAACCGTAATAAGAAATGACAGACTACAAACAAAAAAGAATGAACAAAGGAAGAACAAGGGGAAGAAATAGACTAGTTGGAAACTATTTTACGATGAACTCCAGTCACTAATGGTATTTTTTATGCTTACCCTGAGTTTCATTTTACTTTCAGTATGAACAAATTTTTAAAAAAGGAAAAAGACTCAATTGTCTCCAAAATACGATTAACAACATTAGCTGAAAATAGCAAGCTTTGAGAATGACTTGAAGAACGAATAAAGTTAATCAGGACAAAGTTTTATTCCCTCCCTGCCATGCCCCCATCAGAAAACAAATAAATGCAACTGAAACCTGACTTATGGATGTGCCTCATTCAAATATCCTGAGTTTTAGTTTGATTCTGCCTCTCCAGAAAAGCATCCTGTACAGACTACGCTAATTACACATCCGCTTAGTTTAAAAGATGCAACATTGGTAAGGCATATCAACATAGCTTCTGCTTAAGTCTCATGAGTCCAAGAAAACTAATAAATCTCTGGAAAAATAAAGTTTGCCAGTTGGGGCCACCAATACCTACTTATACCAGTAGCTTCCAACTATTAACCAGTGATTTCTGGAGGTCCACAGCTATTAGGAGTCTTAGAAAGATAAGAGAATGAAATCTCTTGTCATTAGGCTTAAATTCATTAAACAAGCTCTACAGAGTTGATGGATCTTTGAAGGCTGAGAAGTATAGTTGTCCTAATAAAATCATGCTAGTGCCTACTGACAAAACAATTGCAAAATGTCTTGTTATTCTTTAAAAAATATTTTAAAGTATAAAAATGAAGAACAATTACAGTTAAAAATATATACTGAAGTTCAAAACCAACAGCACATAAGCGACTTCTCTATTCATGCCCTTAATTTGTTCTATCAGTTTCTTAAAACACACTTTGTTGTTAACAGACATAATCTCAATTGATACCAAAAGGATCATTTTGGCCATTTTTTCATACCCCAGTCAAATATGCAGATAACCAATGATTTCTAACGGAGACAGCATGTGACTCACTGATTGGGAACTCCCTGCTCTGACAGATCTCATGGCCTGCAATCACACTGTCAGTGTATGATTTCTTCCACTTCTTAAAAGCATCAGGACAAGCCACTGCTAAAAACAAGCATGTCCCTAAAAAGACTTAGGTGCCAGCAGGTAGGGCTTGCATTCCCATTTTTAAGGTGCAAGCCATATAAATCTTTTCTGCAAGCAAACAGTGCCAAAACTCCCACTCCTCTCATTGTAGCTAGGATCTGGTAGACCGGGGTGCTGGACATTCAAGCCTTTTTGGAAATCAGACCGTTCAGATGCAAGACAAAATGCCATTCTTCGATATCACCTTAGGATAAGCAGCCAGCACTTTCAGGTGTCTTCGGCTACCCTTTAGCAGGGTGGCAGCAGCAGCATCACTACAGAGAAAGCTACAGTCATGGTTTTATAGAGATCTCTGTCAGCCCATTAACTGCCCTCATTTACTGCCCCTGACACTTCAGAGGTAGGGTCCCTCTTCCCTCCTCCTCTTCCACCTCTGTGCTGCTGGCTACCAGAGAAACTCTCCTGGAATCCCTATTTACATTAGAACACTGTAAGTTCTTGAGAAGTTTTTCTTGAGGGACAAGCCACAATTCACATACCTGAAGGAGGTGACTGCTCACATTCTGAGAAGTGTCCCTGATGGACACTTCAAGGGGCCTCTGCAGCACCACCAGCTCAAAATACTGGAAGTTACTTGACTTTCCTTGCACTTTGCCCATCCCTTGTGTCCTTACCTCATATGGCCGGAGCTCAGGGGCCGTGCTGTTAAGGCACGAGGGAGTCCATTGGCTGGAAATGCTGACTTTGACGTTACTGAATGTCTTCCTGGAAGCATGGAGCAGCGAATAACTGCCAGAAAATACACAAGCACAAGTTGGTCAAATCTTCTTTGCAGGTCAAGTGAGTAAGCGTGTGACTAAACACGTTGTCTAAGCAGACAGCATAGCAGAGGACTGGCACTTTTGGAGACAGTCTTCAGCACTGGGAACTCCCACATTATATAGAGACGCACTGATTTTAGCGGGGAGTTGTTAAACAGGGTCTTGACAGGAAAGGATCTCTTTTTTTTCGTAAGGAGGTGACTGTGTGACAATAATTAGGTTCCTCAGGGGAAAACCAAACCAAAACAAAACAAAGACACACACAAATAAAGAGAAAAAAAGAAGATGCACTCATCTGGCTAACTACCATTACAAGTGCTCTTTCCGGAGACAGATTAGGCTTCAGCAGCTGTATTGCTGTGAAGATCAAAGGATATTAGCACGACAAAGTCCGTATTGAGAGGCAGTAGGGTATTCCAGCTGCTGTCTGCTGGTGTAACAGACAAGCTTTCAACAAACAAATCCAGCAGACCTTCAGATATGAAGCAGGAACCTCCCTGTTCTAGAGGCCTGTCCACTCTCTACAGGCAGCACTTTTGGGAAGGAAGAAGGCCTCAGAAGCAACGACAGTACGATCCATCAGTCAGAACAGGCAATAGAGTTCTGAGCATCAGAGTTTGCTTCCTTCCTCGTTTCAGCTAGTTCCTCCCCACACCCGCTCACATTCACCCTTACACAACAGATCACTGCGGGCTTGGCACAGTCAGTCTCACCTTTGGTGTAAGCCCTGTTTGTGGCCGGATTCTCCAGGGGCACAGCACACTTAGCTCCGCTACTGCAGGACTGGTTTGTACTACCAGCTTTCACTTTTGTTTCTGAGGCTTACAGCCAAAGGTTAAGGCTATTTCCCTACTTTCACTCTCCTTCTCTGGACATGCTCTCACCTCCCCAAATTCAGCAAGATGAAAACTTCTCTGTGCAGAGATACACTCAGCCTACCTGTAACACAACAATATGATGGTGGGTGCAATGGGACACAAGGCCTCCGTTTGCAGGCTGCCTTCGCAAGCTTCCAGGCAAAGCCATTCTCCTGGCAGTCCTAGCCCTGCTCTGTCCCTTGGCCACAAAGGCTGGATGGTGCTTAGGTCATTTTTCTTCTCACTTGAACAGAAGGACGAGAAAAAAATACTTCAGTTAAAACACATGTATAAAATACAGCCATGTTCCCCAAACAGCTGGAATTCAGCTGCTCCTTCCCAATCTGTTTTGCATCGCTACCCATCTCATCAGCTGTACACTCATTTGCACCTCCTATGTCAAAAAATGTCTTTACTCCCATTCTCCCAGTACCCTCATGGTTATCCTCGAACTCACTACTATTTTATTTTTTTTTGTTCACCTCCAATCAGATGTCTCTTCAATGCCCATCACCAAAGGACTTCCCCCAGGACCTACCAACTTCCAGTGTAACCATGTTAAAGACCGTTCAGCACCTTTCACATACACAACGCACTGCAGCATGGTCATACACAAACCAACTTGCTGCTGCTGCCTGACTGGCTATAGACCAAGTCAAGAGAGGAGCATTTGGCTACTGGTGGGAAATGGTTTTGGATCTAATTGTCTCTTTAAGATATTGTTGAAAGAATAGCCCCAAGAGTGGACTTGCACAGCTGGAAAAAGGAAAGTAACTGTGAGGACAGTGCTGAAATCCAACAGTGAGACTCTCTGCCTATTCGCTCTCAAGCCCAACATCACAGCTCCACCTGTCACCAACTCATTAGTACAGCACGTGTCAAGTCACACCTTCCCGTCCCTACCTGTAGGGCATGGGTGACACCTGCCTAAACTTCTAGATACCAGATACTATGAGCACCGAGAAAAGGCTAGGACAGGGACAGTTTCTAAGTGCTGGCTCATGTCACACAACTCCACTCCTTCAGCGGTGCCGGCGCAAGGTGGTGAACCTCTCTCCATGCCTCTGTTTTGTTTCCGTGGCAGAGATCTTTTCAGACAGATTTCCCTGCTGCAGCTCACAAAGCAGCTATGCAAATGCTTGCATGTGTGCAAAAGAGCACGCGGAGCAGAGAAAGATACGCTGTACCCTGACGTTGGTGACAAAGGCAGAACCTGATTCCTCTCACGTCAGCTGGCTTAAGAGAGCCAGACGAATCAGTTGGTGTGAACTGCATTTGCAGAAGACACTCGGATGCCACGTACATTCTGAATGCTGAGGAGAGGCAAAATAACACACCATCCCTGTTCCCCTAAAGAATTAGAGCTGAAATTAAGTTGAACAGAGTGCCTCTGTGTTTTTTCATACCTGTTGGTACTTTTTGCAATGATTTGTAAGTCTGACAGGAGACTTTCCAAGTTCAGTTTCATAACCTCATTTGGAGAAATTAAAAGTCATTGCCCAAACTCCCTCTTATCCAAATTTCTGCTGCTGAAAAAACCTGTATTTCACAGAGATTTCTCCTCTTCTTTCTAATAATTTTTAAAGCTTTCATCAAGACAACTTTCACTGCAAGAAGTCTTCCTTTCCTGTTCTCTCAATGATGATGCATGCCTGACTGACACACAGACACCAGCTACTATGGGACACGTTAACCACCACGGAAACCAAAGCCACATCTGACCTCCAAAGGAAAGCATGGCATGGAGATCCTCTGAGTAATAGCGACCCAGCTGTTACACCTCTGAGATACTTGAGTCACGTTTATCCTACCCCACGCTTGGGAAGCCTCCATTCTCATCCAGGACAAATGCAACAAGTCTGTACAAGATCTGAGACCGTCTGCATCCACGCAGCCCAGGTGGAGCCGAGTCACGCTCCTATCCCGACAGCTAGGACAGCCAGCCCAGGTCTGGCAGCACCTTCTCGTAGGGATGTGCTTTCAGGCTGGTTGGGTTCATGCAGAGGGGAAAAAAGGAAAAAAAATCACCTACAGTAGTAGCTGTGGGAAGGCAAGGCTAAGCCTGGAAGAGGCATCTTCACATGTAGTCTTGAAACTACATCCACTTAAGGTCCCAGACCACTTCTCCACATCAATGAAGAAAACTCAGCATCTACACAAGCATCACACAGTGCTGCTCCCTTTCAGGCAGCAGCAAAGCCTCTCAGGGGCGTCCCCCACCCAAGCTGTGTGAAGAAGAGAAAGGAATCCAAGGCTTTCCAGTTTCCCAGGACTGCAGTCCTTACTGCCTGTGAACCATGCATTCTTCTTCCTTGCCTCTCGCCCACCCCTGCCACCAGGCAACAGCAGATCAGGGAGCTCCCCCCCAGGAAAGCAAAACACCGCAGCTTGCGCAATGCTGTGGGAAAAGTTCCTTCCTCCCGTAATCAGTTCACAGCCCAAAGCACGAGATTTACTATTCGCTTCATGTCAACACATGCAAATATAGATCTTATTTGTCCAAGATACCGAGTCTTTTTAAAGCTAAGTCCTGGCTTTGACCTTAAAGTCACCTATTTTTTAATAGCATTTGCTGCTGAAACTATCAGTGCCTCAGAGCTTTTTCAGTCGCAGCTGACTTTCCAGAAGACGACTTTCTGGCACAGGATGAGGCTTTTTAACTTATTTACAGTGCAGAGATGAGAGATTTTTGTTTCCCCACCACCTTTTTTTTATTTATTCTTCCTTTTTATATTAAAAACTAGCATTCTTCCTGGTCTAGAAGAGTATGCAACCAGGAGTTTACCTTCACAAATTAATCTTCTAATTATTCTGAGAATACCACATCAAATTTGTAGTAGATGGGGGGAGCAAAAAATAAAAGACCGGAAAAACCGCACAACTCAAGGCAGAGAAGCACAAGCCTTTGAGAAAGGAAAGGGTGTTTGACTGCTTTGGCTGCTTGTTTAGCGCTATTTACCTTCAGCTGGCTTCTATTTCCAAGCAACTTTTGTTAAGGTCTCTGCGTTCTCCCTTAACCCTCAGAATAAGACACCGTAAGTTCAAAATAAACTTCTGTAAGGCCCCACTGCCGGCAGGGAAGACCAGAATTGACTTTGTGCAAAACTAAGGATTTTAAATAAATGAATGAATGAATAAACGAATAAACAAACAAACAAACAAATAAATAAAGCCACCACCACCCAAAAAAACCCCAAATCCATTCTTTTATGTTATTTTTCCAAACAGATGGAGGAAAAGAGGCATGAACCTAGAGAGGGCCCTTCACACCCACCACACGCCCATCCCCCGAGAGCAAAC
>NW_009735053.1:16787-17915 GCF_000703405.1 Apaloderma vittatum | reverse complement strand
TCCCTTCCAGCACAGGCCATTCTAGGATTCTCTGAACAGGGCGAGAATAGCCCGAGTGGCTCTTTTCCAGGCTTTAGACTCCAGCAGCCACATACGTGTGAGCGGTGATGTCCTGTGAAGGCACACGGGATGTGTCTGAGCCCCCAACGCCTGTGCACGGTGCTTAAAAGTTTGTGCGCACAACGAAGCATCAGATGTTCTGGCGGGTGGCTGAGTTTAGACCCACCCCGAGGTGTGTTCATCTGGATTCTGAGACCGGATTTGGCAAAATGTAAGTTTCTGCAAGACCAGATGGGAGTGCCTGGGGTAATATTTGCCAGTTTTTTCTTCGCCACCCAGCGCATCCTGGAATAGCTCAGAGCAGTGTCAGCAGCGCCCATTGATCTAGAAGGTTTTTCTAGCCAAGAAAGGGGCAAGAGTTCGCGCTATCCCGTCGTGCTATTTATTGCTGCGTGCCATTGGTCGTATGGAGTGTGCAGAAGGAGAAGCCATTTCTAGAAATGGTGAAACGGCCACAGGAATGAAATGGCACCTGTCCGAGAAGCCGCTGTGGTTGTTTACTTCCCCTCTCTCTCCCGTAACAGGCTGGTAATGAACCCAAGAATAACTCGACCAACTAAAAATGTAGCCATTACACAAAGCCTGCCTCCGCCAAACGCTCTGCAGATTATCTCTCGCCTGTGAGAGGGTGGCACTGTGCATAATCTCAGTTTCTTGTTCCCAGAGCGGGATCTCGGTTGTCCACCAGTTGACACATCTCAGACCCGTGGACTTGCCTTGACGAGAGCGCTGGGTAGGCAGGGCCCTGCCTTTTGAGAACAGGGAGGTGAACTATCCCGACTTCCATCTGGCAGAGAATTCCTGTGTGTGCTATTCTTCCTTCTGCCAACCTTTGGAGTCCTCCTCATTGATGAGTCTCATCCGTTTGGGCACAACTGGGTGCTTGGATGTGCCCGTGCTTGCTCACTGGGATTAGAAGACAAATCCTTCTGGTTGAGGGAGGGGATTCTCCCCCTCTGCTCCACTCTTGTGAGACCCCACCTGGAGTCCTGTGTCCAGTTCTGGAGCCCACAGCACAAGAAAGACATGGACGTGCTGGAGCGTGTCCAGAGAAGGGCCACGAGGATG
>NW_009735053.1:12671-16677 GCF_000703405.1 Apaloderma vittatum | reverse complement strand
AGGGGCTGGTGAGGCTGTTGGTCAGTGACAGGACTGGAGGGAATGGATTGAAGCTGGAGATGGGTCGGTTCAGATGGGATGTGAGGAAGAAGTTCTTCCCCATGAGGGTGGGCAGACCCTGGCACAGGTTGCCCAGAGAGGGGTTGGCAGCCCCATCCCTGGGAGTTTTTCAGGCCAGGCTGGATGGGGCTCTGGGCAGCCTGATCTAGTGGGGATGTCCCTGCCCCATAGCAGGGGGGCTGGAAATAGATGATCTTTAAGGTCCAGCCCTGACAAGTCTATGAGTCCATGTGCCAGCAGTACAAGCAGTTGGTTGTGCCAGGGAGACCATCCTGGAGCACCATCAGGCTGAGTGTGAGCAGGAGAGAGCTCCCTCCCACTTTGGGTTCGGGAGCAACAGTGGGAGGAAGGCAACCTCATCCAGAGCTGGGCTAAGTGGCTCTTTCTCAGTAACTTAAGGTAGCCACAGTGACTCCTGTCACCCACTGTTCTCGATTTGACAATCCTTCTTTGTTTTCCTAGAAAATACTCCCTGTGTTCTCCAGGCTTCTGGAAATAGCTGCCTCCTTTTGTGGTGGAGGCTGGTGTGGCCAGGGGCCAGAGGGGCAGGATATTTTAGCTGTTGCTTGTCAGCGCGGTGAGATGGGCGAGTAGTGTTTCACAAACTAACACTTCTAAAGCCGCGATAGGTGCTCAGGCTACAGGGCTGGAGCCTGTGTTCATGCTTCAGATAAACTCCACTGTCAGCGCCACGTTCACACCTCCCTTGTCACGCCGGGCACCCCACGGCGCTGCCTTTCCTGATCGCCACCCGCTGCACAGCCTCAGCACGGGGGTATCAGGCTCTGTGCCCCCTCTGCAGAGTCCCTGGGGGCTGCGTTGCTCCCTGTGCCCTTGTGGTGACATTGAGGTGGCCGGGGGGAAACGCTGTGCCTTGGGATGGGTTTGTCACCGAGGACTGTCACCCTGAACTTTGGCCTCGGCTGCTTCCCCTTGGGATGCACCGGCTGGACGAAGGAGAGCTGGGTGCAGGGCTGGCAGGGTGAGGTAGGGGATGTCCCGTAGCGGGGCTGCTTCCTCCTGTGGGTGCCAACACCAGCTGTGCTGTGTGAAGGGACAGAGATCGGGGATAGGCAGTTAAATCTGCCTGTGGATACCGAGGAAAGCAATGATTTCACTCCACGCTATTTTCAGTCGTGTCCTCTCCCCCTCCCTTTCCTTAAAAGTTAATTTGAGTCCAATGTTTAGGGGCTATGGGCTGGGCAGAGTTATTCTGGAATGACAGGATTTTGCTTAATTAACTCACAGGGACAAAAGTCAGTTGTGTTGAGGGACCGAGCGTTGCTAGAAAGCTGAAACCCTTGGGGCTGTGCCGCTGGGTAAAAGGATAATTTCTCAAAATCACTGCAAAACTGGAGTTTGAAGCTAGCCTCAGGATGAGGAACACGTGGAGCTCAAAGGTTTCCTCTTACGTGTGTTCCCAAAAGAGAGAAGCTGTATCACACCTGCGCTTCCAAGGGTTCATACGGGCAGGGAAATGAATGGGATTTTTCACCAAGCTGAAGAACTTATCTGTTTGCCAAGTGATCGGAGAGTTGAGGCTCCTACTTCAGTCAGTGTAGCTCTCAGTCAGATGGAGAATCCAGGAGACTGAGCACTGCTGGTCGGCTGGATGGGCGCTGCTTCAGTTTTCTCTCCCTGCAAGTGTTTCAGCCCAGACCTTGAAGGATTTTCAACCTGTGTAGAGTGGAATTCTCGGCTTTTGGAAATGATGCAGCTGTGTTGAGGGAGGGAAGGTTTTGGCCTTTACATACAGAAAGAAAAGCCCTTGGCTTACAGCTGCATGTGTGGAACTCAGCAAGTAGTATCTCTACACAGTTTGAAAATGTTGCACCCCCTTTCCTGTCAGTGGTTGAGCTCCATGCTCTGCTGAAAGGGGGCCCTGGATGTCACCTCTAAGGCTGAAGGATGTCCCCAGAGCATGTTTTATCCATGTCTGTCTGAACTTCCTGACCTGGGAGCAATTTCTTCTTCCCTCTCTCCCCTCAGACTCATCTCTCTGCTTTGAAAGCTGGCTGGGGAAGCTGCGTAATAGCGAGCAGTAAGGGCCAGGCAGGGCACAGCCGCACGCTCCAAGTTGGACGCGGGGCCAGTCCTTTTTACGGGACATGGTGCACCTGAAAGGCTCCATTCTGAAACGTGGGAGAACCCTCAAAAGGTCTTCATTTAAGTACTCAAAACCCATCTTTGAAAAAACCCATCTAGGTGCCTATATATTGTAAGCCTCCAGCTGAGTTGGGTTAAAACCAGCACGCTCTCTTTGCACAGCTGACAGACACCACAAAACCTCCGAGGCAGAGAATGCTTTTAGCGTCCCTTGCCCCCCGGGAGATTCTTCACATAACTTTTGCATTGTTGACCAGGAGGATTTGCTTTACCATGTCACCTCCCTGAGGATAACAACACAATTCCGGCCTGGTGTTGAAGTGTGAAGACCATTGTGAGCCATGACATCATATCTCGGGCCAGAGCAGATCAGGAAATGACCAAGAAGGACTAAAATGTTGGCCATGGGAAGAATGAACGAGGGAGAGGAGGGATGCGATACGGCAACATTCTTGAGCCCAGATAGGTCAGATGCACCTGGCAACTGTAACGGGACCAGGAGATCTTTCACACTTTAGCACGTGATGGTATTTTGGTGCAGAGAGATGGCTTGAACTAGGGTGCAAATCCCCCAGATGACACGCTAATAAATCAGAGCTGCCCTTAGGCAGCAAGGAGTAAAGGTGATACGGGCCTGAAGAGCCAGAGCGCTCTGAATCTCACCTTTCTTTTACTCTAGGAGGCTTAGAATGAATTCTGGGTCTCAATCTCCAACCGCGGCTGGAACAGTAATTCCCTCCAGATACATCAGAACTACCAGCGAGGGGAGACGCGTTTGGGCGTTAACGGCTGTGGAGGTGGAAGGGAGGGAGGGTGGACAAAACCAGCAAACTCTATTTCCCAGGAAATTTAATGCTTTTTGCAAAAGAAATCATCATTAGTTCATAAACTGAATAGTTTCAACTAGTTTTGAACTGATGTAAATCTGAAGGGGGTTAGTTTTTTTTTTTTAAAAAAAAGGGAGAGGGAGCTGTGGTTTGTAAGGGAAATTCTCTCTGAGGTCTTGCTCAGAGGGTTACAAAGCTGCGGGCTTGTTTTGGTGCAAGGTTCCAATATCCGTGGGGCTTATCACTGAGGTCAGAGCCAAGACATACCCTGGGCTGGGTCATGCCAGCCTTGTTTCGCCCGCAGCAGGGGAGGCCTTTGCTAAAGTTCAAACAGACCTGACTCACAGACAGATCTCACGCTGTCCTGCTGCTGCTTGTGCAAGTAATCAGCTTGCCAAATTGCTAGAGCACAAAATTCTCTCTTTAGAGTTCTGTCTCCTTGTTTCCTTGTGTCAGGCATCGAGATCAGGATGATTTAAACTCAGATTAGCTGCTTTTTGGGTGTTTATTCCGTCATTGTTCGGGGGACAGGGTGGGCCAGTGACCAGAGTGAAGAAGTGGGAATGTGCATCCCTTTCCTGACCCTGTCTGCAGCCTGAGCTGCCCTTTGCCTCTGTATTTCCCCCCTGCACGAAGCGCGCGTGATGCTCCCGTCTCGCAGAGATGTTGAAAGGCTGGGCTGTTTTCTGTGCACCTTTGCGGTCGTAGAGAATGAGCGAGAGCTGCTGCAGACACGACGACCAGAGAGCTTCTACTGGAGGAGAGAAGCTGCATCGAACACTTCCACACCTCCTGGCTGTGACACCGTGTGGCTTCGCAGAGCTATTTTCTGCACACCCCTAATCGCTATGCTACTGTACTCTAAACCTCGGAACAGTTCCCTGCTTGAGAGTTGATTTGGTGCCCCTCAGCTCAGCTGCAAAACAAGTACCTCCACCGAGACAACAAAATGTCCCATCCTGGTGCCCGCCGCATCGCTCCCCCATGGTGCGGCCAGCTCGAGGACACCAAGC
>NW_009735053.1:6827-12496 GCF_000703405.1 Apaloderma vittatum | reverse complement strand
CCTCCTGCCTCCCTTCTCGGCCACCCGCAGACCCAGGGTGGCTTGAACAAGCTCCAGGGCTCGCTTGCGGAGCTTCCCAGGGTGACATCACCCCGACGGCCACGTGGGCACTTCCTCTGTCACATTCCCGGCTGAAGAGCTCTTGCCAAACCCTTGTCGTCCTACACGGTCTTTTTAGGAACAAACGCCCTATTTTTAGCCTGACTGCCACAAACACCTTCCTGAAATAGGTTCTGGCTCCATCCTGCCTTGTGCGTGTTCCTGAGGGTTTGAAAGCCCCATCCCCATCCCTTGGGGTCCACAGATGAGGCTTCTGTCAGCCTAAATTTGGGCAATAAGAAATTCTGAGCAGTGCAGCGGAGAAATGGAGAAACCGCTGTCAGACCCAGCCTGAGCTGAACGGGGACAGGAATGTTCCAGAGAGGCAGAAACTCAGGTGGTGGCACACCACGAGGCTCTGTGGATCCAGTCCCATGGGGATGGGTTGTTCTGTATTTCAGGGTCTTTGCGATAGAAAGAACTCGTTGTTTTCTGGAGGAGCTGCAGCGAGATGTGATGTTCAGAAGTGCAGCTGATGGACTCGGTGTCCCCTGTGCTTTGCCTGAACAGTCACTCTGATCACCATCCTCTTGTTTTTGGCACCCAGCTGGATGAGCACAGGGCTAGGAGTCAATATGCTCTGGTCCTGAGCCCTCTGCAAGCTTGGTCCGCACCTGCCCGGTGCCATCCTTGAAGGACATCCGGAGGGTTGGGCTGGATGATCTCCCGAGGTCCCTTCCAACTCCCGATGCTCTGTGGCACGTGCAGCAGTGATCTGCTTCGAGAACAAGTTAAAAACTCTTCTGGAAGAATTAGGAATTACTGTGAGAGGAGAACAAGGAGCACAAACTCCACAAAATCACTGGGCTTTTATGCTCCTGCCTTTTGCTGTTTCCATGGGCTTGAGCACGCTTGTATGGGAGGATCAATGCCAGCCTGAGCTGCTGGGGCTAATTAGCAGAGAGTAAAAAGCCACGTCTTTAAAGAACTCTCTAAATAGGTAAGGAAAAAATGTTTTCAGACCACTGTTTCCTTTATGTTCCTCTCTTGGGAGCAACACACCCCCTCCTCATGCTCCCTTAGACCTGCTAATTAAGCATCTCCTTGTATCAGCTAACAGGCTCCCAGCTGTCTCCAGTGCACCCTGTCCTGAAGGATAAATAGGAAAAGGCAAAAACCTCTTAGGATCCAGCTGATTCCTGGGCTGACTTGTCCACAGTGCCTTTTCCAAGCTGAGAGCAGGCACGTGAGCCAAAACCCAACAGCCCTGGGGTTGTTACCCTGGGGTTTGAAGGGGTCGCTGGGTGTGAGACCATCAGCCCGGGCAGCTTCCCAGCTCGCCATCACTCTGCGGCGGCTCATGTGCGGTGAGTGCACAGCGACTGCTGTTACTGAATGCTCCAAAGGCCAAACACCCGGCTCCAGCGGGGTTTGAGGGATGAGAACAAGGTGTCCTCACACTGAGTATCCCAGCAGAGGCTGGGGGTGTGCCAGCACATGGATGGGACAGGAAGGACCTGGGGAAAGGGCTTCTCCTTCTAGGGGAGCACCTGAACTGCTCCAGCTCTTGCACAGTCTGCAATAGCTTTTGCTTTCCTTCTTTAGCAGTGTCAGAGAATCATCGAATCCTGGAATGGCTGAGGCTGGAAGAGACCTCAGAGATCATCTGGTCCAACCTCCCTGTCATGGGCAGGGACGCCTCTCAACTAGATCAGGCTACTCAAGGCTCCGTCCAACCTGGCCTTGAACACCTCCAGGGAGGGGGCAGCCACAACATCTCTGGGCAATTTATTCCAAAGTCTTGCTGCCCTCCTACTGAAGAATTTCTTCCTAAGGTCCAATCTAAATCTATTCTCCTTCAACTTAAACCCATTTCCCCTTGTCCTATCACTGGACACTCTTGTCAAAAGTCCCTCCCCAGCCTTCCTGTAGGTTCCCTTCAGGTGTTGGAAGGCAGCTCTTAGGTGCCCCCGAAGTCTTCTCTTTTCCAGACTGAACAGTCCCAGCTCCCGCAGCCTGTCCTCGTAGCAGAGCTGCTCCAGCCCCTGGATCATCCTTGTGGCCTCCTCTGAACACGCTCCAACAGATCCACGTCCCTTTTGTGGTGGGGACACCAGAGCTGGACACAGGATTCGAGGTGGGATCTCATCTGAGATATTTGGAATGTCACAGATAATAACTTGGTCAAACTGATTAATTTCAATGAACTATTTTAAGTTCCAACTTCCCACTCCCCTCTTGTCTGGGCATGTATTTAACAACAAACTTCTGAACACCCTGAAAAGCAGCGCAGGGCCCGAAGGTTGGGCAACTCATTGGAGGTCATTGAACGAGTTGTTGGCAGAGCCAAGGGCCCAGCCTTGAATTTATTTTTTTTTCTTCTGTTTTATGCATCTGGGCCTCAGAGATCATCCCAACTGTCTTAGAATGTGAGAGTCGTTGCCACAGTGGGGTTGGGAATGAGGACCAGCTAAAAGCTGACCACTACTCCAGGATAAGCACTCTTTGCTATTTCATCTTATTAATTGGTGAATTAAAATTAATTAAAATTAATTAAATCTGGTGAAGGGGCTGGAGAATAGACCTTATGAGGAGTGATTGAGGGAGCTGGGTCTGTTCAGTTTGACGAAGAGGAGGCTGAGGGGGGATCTCATCATGCTCTACAATTACTTGAAAGGACATTGTAGAGAGGTTGGTGCTGGTCTCTTCGCACAGGGAATTAGGGACAGAACCAGGGGGAATGGTTGCAAGTTGCGCCAGGGCAGGTTTAGGCTGGACATTAGGAAGAAATTCTTCACAGAAAGAGTGGTCAGACCCTGGCACAGACTGCCCAGGGAGGGGGTTGAGTCGCCATCCCTGGATGTGTTCAAGTGTCGCTTAGATGGGGTGTTGGGTGCGATGGTTTAGGGGTGACCTTGTAGTGTAGGGTCAATGGTTGGACTCGATGATCCCAAGGCGCTTTTCCAACCTTTGTTCTAGGATTCTATGATTCTATGATTGCCGCCCTTTTGCTGTCTAGTTTCAAGGGCATGTTCCCATTTAATGCCTTGTCTTGAAAGACTTGTTTTGCCCTTTAAGCTTTTCTGTCCTTATCTCAAGAGGAAAATGCTGTGGCACTCCATGACATTCCCTTCTCTTCCTTTCGCTGCCGCTGGCGAGGTGGGAGCCCGCTCTGCTCTGGATGCTCGAAGCGCTGCGAAGGCACCATCCCCGGGCAGGTCGGTGACGACACCTGGCGTTCAACCCGGGAACGTGTTGATCTTGGTAACTCAGCCGTGCAGGATGGCTGAAATAATCCCTAGGAACTCTCTGGAAATAAGGCGCAAACTTTAGGTGACAGCAGAAGCCTATGGAGAAACCAATTTTGCTCGTCAAACCCCAAAATGGAAATTGCTTTTATGGCCACAGGATTTTTCTAGCCGAAGGCGTACGTCTGCCTTTGTCTAGGCTGAAATCCACGACGGCGCCATAGAATAAACTCGAGACTTTGTATTAGTCTGGTCCAGACCCTGGGTTTCAGTCTAGAAAATGTTTCATCTCACCAAAAGTGAGTTTCAGATGGAGGCCAGCCTGGCATGGCC
Organism: Apaloderma vittatum; assembly: GCF_000703405.1. NCBI lineage: Eukaryota > Metazoa > Chordata > Aves > Trogoniformes > Trogonidae > Apaloderma > Apaloderma vittatum. Next base: position 8,876 of record NW_009735053.1, on the reverse strand, counting down.
TCAGCTGTCATCCACTCCAAGGCTTTGCTGCACATCAGGCACAACCCAAAAACCTTTTTGGAAGCACCAAACATCAGCCGTGTGCAGAGAAAGCAGCTCGTCGCTCCCTCCTTCCTCTCTGGAGTCCATCCGAAGCACGGTTCATTAATAACCCCTAATTGCTGTCTAGCATCAAGCACACGGGGGCTATTTTCTGCTATTTTCTAAATTAAAAACCTCCACCCTGAAGCCTCTGAAGAGAGGGAGATCAGAACTGGCTCAATTTCCCATGCAAATAATTTGCCTCTGATGTTGACCCTGAATTTTCATGACAATCGGGGCTGCCCGGCGGTGCCAGCTGTCCCCTTCCCCAGGGGGCTCCTTTCCTGCTGCTCCTGACGGGGATCCGAGGACCTGAGGCATTTCCCTCCGCTGACGTGAAGCAACATTTCTATCACCAATATTTCTATCTGTCCCCACTTTTCTGGGTTTATTTCCACATTCGATGGCACTCACTGAGCGCTGGCAGGAGCCAGGTGAAGGGATCCAGGCTTTCCGTATCCACGCTGGGCATCTGCCCAGATTTATCTCTGTGATTTTTGCACACTTGTGGTTGGGGGTGCGTTAACGCTGTGTGAGCGTTCTGGTGCAGCTCCCGCACATCTCACTGACACCATCACCATGCATTTAAAAATACCCAACACGCCACCTTTCCCTTGCATTCAGGAGGCCATAGAAGAGTGGTTTGGGCATTTTTGAAGTGTTTAATTCGTGTTCCTCCTGGCTTTCTGTGGTGCAGACTGCTGTAATACACTTTACGTTTGTTTTCTTTGGTGTGAGAGTATTGGAGGAACTTTCCTTGCTGGGAAAATCTTAAGCCCACGCTTGCAGCTCTCTTCTACCAGAAATGAAATTGTGTTTGCACCCGTGTAAATATTCCGCATGGACAAGTTCTGATATTTTAGGAGATGAGAAGTTGTGCTTGAGATGGGCAAAATATCTTTTTCAGGTTTTTCTAAGTTATGAGAGTAGAGAGACCCTATTGTGGCAATTAAAGGAAAATCCTGCGTGAATCGAGATACTGAACTTCTTTGTGATAATTCTTGCTCAAGCTGGTGAATATATTTTTCGGACAACACCTGACCCTGACTCATAAGGTGCTAGCGGTAGAGTTGGTTCTGTGGCTCGTTCTTTTTTATGTAGAAATGTGCATGTTACCTTTATTGTGAGCATTTCAGCCTCCAATTTTTGGCTTATTTATCTGCAAGACTAGTTCAGCTGATTCTCAGAGATCCCCAGCCCTGGAGAGCAGGGTAACCTCATCACCACGAGAGAAATTTGCTTTAGAGACAGCCCCGTAGACGCTCCTGCAAGGACTGTCTCAGAGCTGACTGAAAGGAGCAGCTCTTGCCTTTCAGTCAGTAAAGAGAGGTTTTCAGTTGTTCTTATTAGCCAAACGAATGACAAAGAGATACCCCAAATATTTCCCTTTGAAGTTCATAAAATTACTTTTATTTTAGAAGAAAAAAATTAAAAATGAAGAGGGGAGTTTGCTCTGATCCTCACCGCTGAGGTGTCATCACTGCCGAGGTGTCTTTTCCTCCCACAGGGAAAGAAAAGCAAACTCCAATCTGATGGGAGAGAAATAACTCATCCTTTTGCTGTCTTCTACACAGCTCGACTGCACTTCTGTCTCACCATCAGCCCCCTTGGTCCTTGGATACAGGGAGAAAATACATGTAGGGGGAGAAAATACGCGTACAGAGAGGAGCTTCCTCTGTTGTGGAGAAGAGCTGGAAAGAAAACGCTGCAGAGACTTAAGAGAAGCAATGTGGCGTTGTCACCACTCCGTTTCTATCGGAAACAACGATCAGAAAAAGTTATTCACCTGTCCTCCATCAGAGTGTCACCACTCTGTCTCCTACTATCTACAGTTTTACACGCCTCGCAAGTGATAATTTACTGGAGAGATGGACAGGCCAGCTTAAAAGGAGCTGGCTCAGGTTCTGCAAGTGTCTTCACTGCGTCTGGACGTGGATGGCTCGAGTCTGCGGCCCCTACAAATATGAA
>NW_009735053.1:0-6796 GCF_000703405.1 Apaloderma vittatum | reverse complement strand
CCCCGGCTTGGCGGGGGCCAAGGGAGTCACGTCACTGCACGTCTCTCAGCTGCCACTCGTGCTCTAGACGGACTTCTGTAGTTTCTCCGTTTTCAGAGATACCTTTCTACATTCCTGCCCGTGTTTTACGTTCCTAGGTAAATGTACTAGTTAAAAATATGAATTATGGCTAAGAAGGAGAAAAAAAATGTTGTTCATGCCTGGTCAGTCCGGTAATTTCTTATCCTGTCACATCTCGCCCACAAAACCCGGGAGAAACTCATTCTTCCACGTTGCTTTAACATCCTGGTCTCCAAGCTGTGCCCTGTGTTCTAAGCTGGCAGCTTTGGCACCTTCCCCCAGGGCAGGCGAGCCCGGTGATGCGAGACTCTCCTGGAGGCTCTGGTGGGAGCTTGGGTGACAGCCGTCCCTCTGGGGCTGGCTTCCACCGCGGGTGATCCTCTCAGGGGTCCAGGCTGGTGCGGAGCCCCCCTGGGTGCGCCCATCGGGGCTCAGCTCATCCCGGGGCATCGCAGGGCTCTGCTCAGCCCGTGCTGCTCCCCCTGCGCCACGCTGCTGGCAGAGAAGGACACGCGTCACAGCTGGGACTCATGCACAGCGGAGGCTCTACCAGCAGGGCTGTGAGCTCCAGCCCCTCGAGAAGGGCTCAGCACCCAGGGGGGCTCACCCAGCCAAACTCATCCTCCTTACTTGCCGGACAGACCCCTGGCTGCTTTCCGTCTTCCTTTTCTTGGAGATCGCTGGATTCCAGTGGCACACCAGGCTGTCGTTTTGGACACTGTAGTTCTTGTTACCAAGAAGCCAGTAGGTTTTCATTGTCCCTTTGCCCTGAGAAAAGGAGAGAGCAGAAAACAGCAGCTTTCATGGGGTGTGAAGGAGAGCAGAGAACCACTGCGGCCAGTGCTGCTGCCTGTGCTGCATTTGCTACCTCTCCTTCTCTCAGAAGTGGCTCTTCTTTGGGGAAAGTATTGCAATTTATGTGCAGTTTGGGTGCTAATAATTGTTTCAGTTGAGAAAAAAAGCCTTGCTGGTCACTGGCAGTGTTGCTAAGGGATTAAAACCAGCCTTACACCTATGTGTCTAGTAACTGAACCCTAATGCTTTCACCCGTGTTCACGTGGTTCCGTGCAGGTGCAGACACGGTATCTCTGTTTCAAAGCACATAGGTTTTGTAGATTAGGAGGAGCCACTTCCAACTGAATTAGCAGAAGAACCTTGGGGCCGTGGGTAAGGATTGACTGGTGGTTCCCTGAAGAGCACTGGACAAATCTGTCGTGCCTCCTTCCTGTCTCATTAAGTGCCTTTGCTGCTGGAAAGTCAGAGAAAAGCCATTACCTTGACTTCAATTTCTCCCCTCGGTTCAATTTCATAGGCATCGTCCGCGAGAAGGGCATCGTACGTAGCGGAACTGATATGGATCTTCTGCGCTAGGGTTCAGAGCAGAGTCAGAAAATTAGGACCGAATTGTTAGAAAGGAGTAAATGCCCCGTTCCCAGAGGATCTCCAGCCCTCCTGTATTGGTCAGCCCGCTGTTCCCACCTCCTCTTTGGGAAATGAAGCACAAAGCGGAAACGCCTGAAGCACCGTCTGCAGCACGGCTCTGTGACACTGTGCACACGTGTTGGTTGAAGCACAGAAAGGCTGGACCAAGAAATCCTGCACTGCCCTCTTCCTTCGTGTTTTCACCCGATGCCTTTGTGTTTAAGGCCTTAAACTCAAACTGGGCTTACCTTATGCTGCTCGGTCACCCTCTTTCTCCTCTTATTCCCCATTGGTTTCCAGAGATGGCACAGGGGATGTGACTCTACTTGGGGACGTGAATACACAGAAGTTTCTCTTACTCATTTGACAGCGAGTGTACGTAAAGGCGTAGCAGGGACTGCAGGTCAGGCATGTAAATCTATGGTAATTAGCTCTCTGGCTTGTGATGTGATGCAGAGAATGCCCCTCCTGTACAAACCTGATTTCACACTTGGCCGTGCCCAGTCGGGGGGTGCTGGGGGCACAGAGCGTGAGCCCGGCTGGCACGGAAGGGACGCGCAGGTTGTGCCTGGGTCACTTACGGAGGCTGGTGGACTCCATGCGGGAGGCGGTGTTTACCGTGTCCCCAAAAAGGCAATAACGAGGCATTTTGTACCCCACGACTCCAGCTACGCAAGGTCCTGCGAAAATGCAAGGCAGAGACACCCCCGTGAGAAACAAGCGGAGAAAGCACGAGGAGATGCCCAAAGCAGACACTTTGCCCTCTGGATCCTCAGAGCCGCAGGGACTGGGGACTCTGTGCTCAGGACCTGTGTGCACGCCGGTTACTGAAGGAGGGAAGGCGCGATTTGACGAGCTGTAGCTGATCGGTGCTGGCGTCAGGGGAAGATGCACTTGGCCAGCACTGAATTATTTCACAGCCCTTCCCAGACCAACAGAAGCGAAAGTCGTTTCACGCCCCTGCTACTGCTGCAACTGGGACAAACACCCATCCCGAGGTCCTGCGGGGAGCCAGTGGCTCGTGCAGAAACACAGAATATTTTGCTCCTCCTGCAGTCAGACTGTATTCTCTTCTTCTATCTAGTGCCTCCACCCCGGCCCCCGTACCCGTGTGTATCCCAGCCCGCAGCTGCAGCCTGCCCGTCGGCGCGTAGGGGATCACAACCTGACAAACGGCCGCCACCAGGTCCAGGGACATTTTGGCGATCTCATCGGCGTGTTTGGTGCCGTTCCTCTCTGGCAGGCCACTCGCTACCATGTAGGCATCCCCGATAGTTTCCACCTGAAGGGGAAGAGGCGCGTGCCGTGACGTGGTGGGCACCAAACTTGGCTTTCAAAAGGAGATCGGAGAAAAACCGCTCTCGGCTGTCCGCCACTCGCCGAGCTGCGGTGTAGCCCCTGTGCCGTGGTGGTTGTGGGTTTCGTGGCTTTCGGCCAGCTGGTGTGTTTGCTGCTGGCTGGGGAACAAAGTAAGAAAGATTTCAGCAACTTCCAGGCTCCCTGCCTGCAGGTTTGCACCCACCTTGTAAACATCATAAGACTCGATCCTGGTGTCGAAGCAGACGTACAGGTTGTTGAGCATCTCAACGACTTGCAGGGGAGTGCAGGAGGCAGCGATGCTTGTGAACCCCACGATGTCTGAGAAAAAGATGGTCACCTGTCAAAAGGAGAAGGCAGGTGTGAAGCTCAGGTCTCCAGGCAACAGCGGCGGAGCCTTTGAGGGGTTTGGGGATTTGAGAGAGCCCCAGCGGAGCAGCCTAAAGCACGGGCTCCGCATCGAACTGGTGTTGCAGAATTACAATTTTAAATTAACAAGCCCTGGCTCTCAATTTTTCTCTATTACTTTGGCAGCTAAAATTATGCTCAGCTCCGAAGTTTATCATCTGTGCTTCTCTGAATACCTTGTGCAAGATGGGAGGCTGAAAGAAAAATTATTTGAATGTTGTGAGCAGTAGTCAGCAGGCTTCTTGTAGAAGTAGAGCCTGATTTTTCTTTTAAAGCAATTTAAACTGTGGTAGAGATCAAAACCAGGTACCTGAACAAACTTCAAAATAATTCTCATCTGCTATCTGCGCTCTCATTGAATTAGGAAATATTAACTGGATTTTGGTTTTCTTCAAATGATGCTTACAATCAAGTAATTTGCGGAGAAATTAACTTTTTTTTCTCAAAATTTATAAGGGAGAGAACAACAGAAACCATAATAACTGAGCTGGTGTCTTATTGTTTTTGGCAAAGAATTGTTAGTTCACAGAATGGTTGGAAGGGACCTCGACAGATCCTCTAGTCCAACCCCTCTGCCCAAGCAGGCAACTTCTCTGCGCTGCCTGATGTCTTTCAGTTTTTAGACTAAAATTGTTCTTTCCTTCGTTCTTGCTGATACCAATTAATCCAAAGAGCCACTTTTTCACTCCCTTGCCTGAATTAATCTACTTTTGATGTCATGACTAGTGTGAATTGTAATTGATTGTGCAATTACAGGGTGCTGTTTTGATAATGACGCCTCCAAATCAGATGCAAATATTGACTGTGGTCGCTTTGCAGCTGAAAGAGCAAAAAGAACAGAACTGCAGCTGCTGTAGCGGTAGGATTTGGGCCGCGGGCTCTGCAGCACAGCTGCTCAGTTCAGCGCTGGCAGCAGCAGAGCCGCAGATAAACGGGTGCCTGGCCAAGCTCTGCCCTCGCTTTTATGCCGACGCGCTTCGTTACCCTCACACAGATGAGGCTACGAGAGCATCCGCCCCGCTCGTCCTTCTGCACATCCCACCCTTCTCCTTTCAGTTCTGCTTGTGGAATCACACCGGCAGGTACAGGCAAGGTTTGTCCTGGGTTGTTTTGGGGGGATTTTTCCCGTTTTGCAAGGAGGAAATTGCTTTCATGATCTAATGATGCTGGCGGGCTCTTGTGAGTAGGCTCTCAAGCCCAGAGAAGACAACTTGCCGGTGTAAGACCCCTGACATCGAAAGCTACGCTTCTGGAGATTTTAGCTGTTCCTCCTTTCCCATCAGCTCCACAGAACATTGCACACCTCTTCCCCAGACCCACCATGAATATATGGATTTCCCTCCACAGTCGACTACGAGTGCAAAACCAGGTTCCCCAAAACAGTGGTGAGGCAGGTGAATACCTTCCTGTCCTTGGCCACAGCCATCTTTTCCTTTCACTAACCTGATCGTAGTTTTCTGCCTCGACTTTTTGGCATTTTCTCAGCTGCTCAGCCACGGATTTCGGCAGCATCTGGTGCAAGAGGTCCTCGGCTAGTCGCCTCTCCCTTTTCAAGTCCTCCGTCTTTTCCCTGAGGTTCCTGGCGTAACTGTGCATCCAGTCGGTCGTTTGCTTGAAGGACACCAGGGCGACGGGGTAGATGAGGCAGGCTGTGGCCAGCAGGCTGATCTTGAGGCTCATGGTGGACAGCATTTCTCTATATCTCCTGACGAGCTTGTCCTGTCCCCTCTGCAGCAGGCAGCTCTGGGCGCCACGCAGTCCCTGTGCCAGCGCTTCAAGGGACACCGACTCCTCGGAGCCCAGGAACGGGACGAAGAGAGAGATTCCTTCCCGGCGGGTGAAGTGAAGGGACAGGTTGACATTATCCACCCAGCACCGCTGCACGCTCTCGGAGGAGAAGATGACGTAGCTCAGAACGGCAAAATATCGATGCAGTGCTGTTGGAAAGCTTGTGGATGATGGCATTGAATGAGCTTTAAGCACGGTTTCTCTTATTTGAAGGGTGACTTTAAAAGCTACTATATCTGCCCAGGCAGGGTTGTGTCTCAGAGCTTTGAGGTCTTCCTGGGGACTGCTGAAACGCTCCAGCAGCTCAGAGATCACCGCCGACAGCACCTGCCTGGCTGCCGCCTCCCCTGTGCTATTGAATTTTTCTCTCATGGCCATCAGGTAAAATCTACAAACGGAGAGTTTCTCCTCCTCACATCGGCAATTCTCACAATCCAGCTCAGCTTCACTTGCCTTGCAGAGGGAGCTTAAATTCCCCGACGGCCAAGCACGGCGCGATCCGTCCCCTTTGGGGAGCACCTGGCGCTGCCTTTCCTCCTGCAGGAGGTGGATGAGACGAGCAGCCCCGAGGTTCTGGCAGGAGGTGAGTTCCCGAAGGGCTTTCCCCGTGTCCCTCCATAATTCCCAGCTGTCCTTCAAATCCAAAGAGACGGCTCCGAGGAGGCTGCAGAGCGACACCACACACGCGGCCAAAACCCTTTGAACTGGTTTTCTCCTGGCAGTGTTGGAGTGGGGAGAACGTCTGAAAAGAAGCAAATAATCAAAAATAAAAAGAGTGGGAGCATCCGGCGCTTTTCTTGCAGCTCCTGAAAACACAACCAGAGCTGGCAGGGAGCATTCTGAAACTAAGTACGGGAAACCTGCGTTAGCTGACCGTCAGTGAAAGATGTGTTTTATTGTATTTTGCTTCACCTGACATAGTATTTTAAAAGAAGAGTGTAATAAAGGGACTGTTTCCATGACACACTCAGAGCTGCAAAACCACAGGGATGAAATAATACTGTTTTTTCTGTATTAAGACAGATAAACTCATTTGCTATGGGTTTTGTTCTCTGTGGTGCTTCTATCCAAACCTCAAGGGAGCCTGTGTGTTGCTTGTGCCAGTGATCACAGACTGGAGCTCTTGAATTTTTTTAATCAAACTTCTAGAATTTGTTCTCAATAGGAATTTGCACGTGATGGATAATTTCGCTGGGCATGTTCAAATGAAATCGGATGTTTTCATTATATTGTCTGTGCACTTCAAAAGGAAAATTAATCCAATTTTGGGGTAGTTTTTACAAACGCATACGCATATCCAATTCTTACTGTTTGAGCTTCACAATTGCCTTTTCTGTCTGTCTGTCATTGTGCACGTAATTCGCAGCCACGCTCCATAGAGCAAAATTAACCTCTAACGATTTTCGTTTTCTGAACTATTAATCACTTTCAGTATTACATTAAAGACACTCATGAAAACAACTCGGCGTGTTATGCTGAAGCTGGAAACTCCTGGATAACCGAGCAACTCCTATTTCCACTGGTAAAGAACAGAGCAGGACACTGGCTTGCTCAATCATTTTTTAAAAACTGGGGTAGACCCCCCCACTCTTTTGGATCGGTGAAATTACATTTTTAATAACATGAAAACCCAAAAAAGCCTGCTATTTCTCAGCAGAGGCTGATATTGGGCAGAGCGAGTTCCTGCTGGGCTCTTTGCAGCAGAGTGGTGGTTGATGTTTGTAAGGTACAATTACAGTCCCTGAAGGGGATAAACAGTCACATTATTGATTATTTAATATGATATATATAAATATTATAT
>NW_009735052.1:0-4156 GCF_000703405.1 Apaloderma vittatum | reverse complement strand
GCCCCTCTTCCAGCATCTCCCCACCCTCACAGCCAGGGAAATAAAGGAGCAAAGGCTTGAGCCGCTTGCACCCTCCTCTTCCTCGCCTGACGGCCAGGCCCTGTTCTCCCTGGGGACGGCAGCGATGGAGGCAGCTGCTGTTCTGCCTTCTCAGATCCCTGCTGCTCCCGTCTTCCTTCAGGCTGAAGCAGAGCCCGGGGCTTTCTTGGCCTCTTGGCCAGCACAGGCTGCCCTGTATTTTTTTTAATCTCTCCTGGGGTTCATACACGAGACGTCTTCTCCCAAATAGTTGATGGAAGTGATAACGTTGTGCGTTAAGGGGGTTTGCAGGGTTGGCTGTGGAAAGACAAACCCCGAGACGCTGGTTCTACAAAGATCCATCAGTTCCTACTGGCCTGGGGTAGATGAGGTTTAGGAAAAGCCCTTTGGTGATCTGAATCGAAACTAAATGCTGCGGCACGTGTGTGCCGAGCCTTGGTTTTAAAGGGAGAGAGAAAAGAAACTAAAGGCAGAGAGAAGAGGAATGATAAATAACGGATTTTCTTTGCTTTTTTGGCAGGATGCAGCGGCAGCAATCGACAACATGGTACGGACCCCGTTCCCACTTGCCCGTGGAGCCTCGTGGCTTTGCTGTCCTCCCAGGTCCTACATGGCGTGGACTGTGGAGGGAAAGCAAGCTTCATTTTCCTCTGGGCTCTGCAGGGATTTTGAGGGGCATTTGTTGATTTTTTTTGACCTTTTAGTGGGTTTTGTTCTGCTTTTTTTTTTTTTCCCCCTCTGCAGAATGAGTCTGAGCTCTTTGGCAGGACAATTCGGGTGAACTTGGCCAAACCGATGCGGATTAAGGAAGGATCCTCCAGACCTGGTGAGTTGGTGCCAGGGAAGGGAGAGCATCCCTGTGGATGTTCAGAACTTCGTTCAGAGATCCCGTTCGGGGATCTCAAGGATCTGAGCATCGCTTAATGACCAAATAACTTAATAGCCAAAGATACTTCCCAGTTCCTTGGATGGAAACAGTCTTGGCTGCACACTCTCGGACAGAGGGGTCACGCAAGTGGCAGACACAGTTGCCCACACATCTGGCCACATCTGTAAAGGCAGATGGGGCCAAGGCCATTCTGAGGATTTGCACTGCCTGGGGGCAGTCGCAGGGAGCTGGCTGTGTCCTGCCCAGCTGCACCACAGGGAGGAGGAGAAGGAGATAATTTTGACCCTTATTTCCCCTCACGCTGTGTCTTTTGGGGTGGGCTACTCCCACGTCACGGGTGTGATCTGCCGCCATGCTGCCTCCTGACCCGCGCTGCCCTTTGTTTGGGTTCCTGTGCTCTGACCGGTCCTTCTTCCATTGCAGTCTGGTCGGATGACGAGTGGCTGAAGAAGTTTTCAGGGAAGACTTTGGAGGAGAACACGGAGGAGGCAGGAGCAGAGGCCCCCAAAGCAGAGGCGCAGGAGGTAGGAAAAATACCCAACACCATCTGTATCCTGCTCTCCTGCAGGCTGAGAGTGCCGATGGTTGTCTCTGGAGACAGAGTGATGGCATCTTGACTTGTTTTTTTTCTTTTCCTGCCCAGGGCGAGCCTCCTGCCAAGAAAACCCGGGTCAACCCTCAGGTTTACATGGACATCAAGATCGGAAACAAACCTGCGGGGCGGCTGCAGATCCTCCTGCGTGCGGACGTGGTGCCCATGACCGTCGGTGAGCAGAGGCTCGACCTCCCGGTGTGGTGGCTTCCAGCTGCGACGCAGCTCTCACTTCTCTTCCCCCTTGCCTCCCAACCAGAGAACTTCCGCTGCCTCTGCACCCACGAGAAAGGCTTTGGCTTCAAAGGGAGCAGCTTCCACCGCATCATCCCCCAGTTCATGTGCCAGGCCGGCGACTTCACCAACCACAACGGCACCGGCGGCAAATCTATCTACGGGAAGAAGTTTGACGATGAAAACTTCATTCTCAAACACACGGGGCCAGGTAAAGCCAGCTCCCCAGGCAGAGGCTGGAGAGCAAAATGGCTCAACATCATCTAGAAAAAGAGTTTCAAAGCTGCTCTCCTGTTGGATGTTGAAGGAGGAAAGTCACGGTGCGATTATGAAGAGCAGCAAAAAGCGTGCAGGTTTATCTCCGTGCAAACAGCTTTTCTCTTACTGCACCTAAAAATACATGAGTGATCTCTGCCTCTTTCCATTCTTTGTGCTTGCAGGTGTTTCTCTCTCAACTTCCTTCTTTCCAGTAGTTTCTGTGGAGTTTAATATTCAAGGACTCCCCTAAAACCGTCAGCGTTTTGCAGGGCATGAGAATGGTTTTGGGTTGAAGTAGCGGCTCATCGCTCCCTCCCCAGCCGTAACGCTGCACTTTTTTTTGATCTCAGGGCTCCTGTCGATGGCAAACTCCGGCCCAAACACCAACGGCTCCCAGTTCTTCATCACCTGTGATAAAACGGACTGGCTGGACGGGAAGCATGTGGTATTTGGGGAGGTGACGGAAGGCATGGACGTGGTGCGGGAGATCGAGGTGAGTGCTGGCCGCGGGGTGCTCAGGGCGGAGGCCACCTCCCTCCTGCCCTCGGATTTTGTGCGTTGAGTTCCTGGCGCTCTTTTTCTCAAAGGCTCAGGGCACCAAAGATGGGAAACCGAAGCAGAAGGTGATCATCTCGGACTGCGGGGAGTGCCCGTGAGCTCGGCTCTGGAAGGAAAGGGCTGGATGGAGTGAGCTTGGCCAGGAGGATTCGAGATTCTGGCTGGGGTAGGACAGCCTTGTGACGCCCCGGCAGTGCCCAGGGTTCTGTCAAAACTCCCCTGCAAAGCTCGGTGTGGTCGTGGCTGTGGGGTCCGACCCTCCTGGGGATAAATCGCTTCTCAGCCTGCACCATCCTGTACTGCCCTGAGTGGCGCAGGGCTGGCTCTGCTGCTGCTGTCAAGAAAGACTTTATATTTGGTAAGAATAAAACCTAGTTTTTAAAATACCGAGGATCTACCCCTGGTTTTTGAGTTCTCACTGTGTAAGGATGGTTTAATCGCGTTTTCCCTCATCTTCTCAAATCCGGTGCCTAAATCCAGGCTTCAGGAGAAGCTCTCTGGGTTGAGATGAGAAGAGCAGAGCTGAATCTCTCCTGCTTTTCCAGCAGCAGGATCTCGTGGAAGCGTTTTTTGGCCGGTCTCTGGCTCTGCAGCATCTTTTCTCATCAACAGAGGGAGGCAGGTCCCTGGCTGGTGGCCGGGAAGTCAGCCTGGTCCAGCTCCAGCTTCATGGAGAAGGGAGGGCATTGACTGTGTAAAACAAGGAATGAAAAAAAACTTTGGGTGATAGAAGAAATTTTAAAAAGCGATGAGGCTGTAGGAAGGGGTTTCATTTCCAGACTCCGGTTTGCAGAGCGGGACAGCCCCGTTACCTTTATGGTTCCTGTCAGCGGGAAGCTCTGCCCGTGCACCGGGAGGGACACCACCAGGAGCCACGATCGCATCCTGAGCTGGCTCTCATGTGGAGTTAGTCAGCAGATAAAATCTTCCCAAAGAAGAGAGACCTTTTTCTCAGGAAGCCGGGCATCGACAGGGAGCAAACCCTTCTTATTTTTGGTGGGTTTATTGGGTTGGGTTTTTTTTTTTCCTTTGCTTTTGGGCCAAGTTCTTTATTTATTGAGTGACGCAAGGTTCACTGGGTACCCAAGGTGAGAAACAGGCTGTTTCCTTTTAAAATCACAGCAAATAAGTAGCTTAATTGTGCAAATAGCAGAGGGGAGCTGCCCGGGGCTGGTGCGGTCACGCTGGTGAGCGCAGTCGCTTTCCCGGCTGGGGAGCCACAGCCTGACCTAAAACTCACATCACAACAGTTTGGCAGAGCTCGTTTTTCAAGCAAACAGGTACAATTTTAGCCCATCCCGAGTATTTTTTCGTTGCGAAATCCCGCCCGCCGAACAGAGCGCTGCTGTGCCGTGACATTTATTAAAAAACAAAGAGTAAGAGAAATTAGGTGTTTACTTTCCAAACCAAGTGTTTATTTTATAACAGCGTCCTAGTTCAATATGGATATTTTGGAATTTTTTTTTTTTTTTTCTTCCCAACTGGCTGACTTTTGTGAACTTAAGTAAACAGGAGCGGGTTAGCCAGCTACTTAATTGGCTGACGGTGTTTTCGTTCAGGGAATTCAAAGCGTTGGGTAGAGGTGG
>NW_009735051.1:2287-13112 GCF_000703405.1 Apaloderma vittatum | reverse complement strand
GCGCGGTGCGGGCACACCAGGGCTCGCGCCGCAGGTACTCACTGCCGCTGCCACTCTCAGCCAGCCCCGAGCAAATCCAACTTGGGGAAGCCTTGTACTACAGTCAAACTGAAAAAGCCGTTAAGAGGAGCAGAATGTGAATGAGACGCGCCAATTCACGGGAACTGATCGTTAGGTGGCATAGCTGCTATTTATTTTGCTTTTATAGGAAAATGTTCCTGTACTTGCATGTTTATACACTTACTTTTTCTGACAGATAGCTCCAGCTTCCGTAGCTTTTTTTCCATCTGAGTAATGACGTGGTAGGATGTATTTCTCTTAATATCTGAAAGTTTTCATCTCAACAGATCACCAGTCTTGGATTCCTGCTCACGTGTACGGGGGAGCAGAGAATCACTAAGCTCAGGATTGCAGGATGTTGGTTCCAGCAGTCAGTGCAGTTCTGAACCCGCTCTCTAAAAAACCTCAGGCTCTGCCCACAAGCCCAGATCAACAGTACCTCAAGGACTGGAAACACTTGTAGAAAAGCAGCTGAGGGCTGAACACAGGAAAGCAACAAATCTAAATGCATATTACATGCAAAGCCGTTCAAAATAGCAAGTACCTCTGCTCCCTGCATACACTAATTTTCAGACAGATCCTCCTCTCTTCCTGCTTTGGCTCATAAACGCTACAGGTTTATAAAAGAAAAAAGACAAACCCCAAAACCTCCAAACACACACAGAGGGTAAACACACCCCTACAAGTCATTTCAAAAAAAGGAAAGAAAAGCCAAACCCAAACCAAAACCCATGGGAAATATCCCTTCACACATCATACCCCTCCCACCCAGATCTAACACTGCTGCGAAGCAAACCCCACCTTGCAAGTTCCCAAGAAAAAGGAAACCTTTCACTAGAATTTCTGGCCGCTTAAAAAGCAACCATCAGAAATTTGCAAAAGCGACAGTGGGGCAGGATTGCACCTATGTGAAAGGTTAAATTATAAATGATCTTCAAAGTTGAAAATGGAAACAGTTTCCCAGGTGTGATAGAGAACAGCCGTGTGGAAGCCGCCCGCGGGAAGCGCTGGTGAGCTGTAGGAGCGCAGGGCTTGCGGGGACTTGGGCCGGCCTTCCCCAGCGTTAGGAGCTGAACTCCCGAATTTCAGAGATCAGCACTGAAAGATTTCCCATTCTGTTCAAGTAAACAAATCTTACACTCGAAAGAAACCCCTGCCTGAGCTGTTTTAGCTATCCTCCAGCCCCACGCTGCCGCATCTTGGCTTCTGGATGGCCACAGAGCACCCTCTGGGCCGCGGCTCGGGGTTAGTAGCAAGTGCAGCCAGCGCGCCGGTGGGACAGGGCATTAGGAGCAGCTCCCGACGTGAGCCACAAATACCGCAGGAACTACAAAGGATTAACGGAACATGAAACAAAGGGTCTGAGCAAAATTAATAATTACAAATTAGAGATACTAAAGGCTTAATCCTGGATTTGCAGGGAGATGATGGAATGAGATGAAGTGCAATCAAAATGTCAGTTTAAGTATTCAACCTCTACGCAGCAGAGACCACAGCTGTAATTTATAGAGACTGCGAGCTCTTTGGAAGCAGCTTATCCTTTCATCATGTTTTGTTTACTACACAAAACAAACGAGGCTCGGTCCAAGCTACGGTCCCTCAGCTTTGCCACAGTACGAGTAATGAGAACTCGTTAAGTTTGGCATCCTTTAAGGAAAAACTTGCAGTTAACACCAAAGGTGGAAAGAAAAGCAAGAAGGGTTGTGGGACGGTGCGTGTTGCACACCCGTGTAAGTATGTGCACGCACGCGTGACTGAGGGAAGGAAGTTTTAGAGAAGTGTTAAAAGCTCTTGCAAGTCTGTGACAGGACAAAGAGAGATGGACAGTGCTGGTCACTCTTGTATCCCCAGCGTGTTCGGAACAGCAGAGCTCACCCCAGCACTGCTCTATTACCAGCTCTGCCAAGTTGCAGCACCTAAAAATCTTCAGCTCTCTGCCCATCAGCCAGCCCGTAACCGAGAGCAGAGGGGCCAAAGCGCGTTCTCAAACAAGCAGGGAGTGGAACAGAAAAGAGACAGAACGTTTCCTTTGATCTTACGCCCACGTGCGAAAAGCCACGCCTGGAGAAACATGGGAAGGGCACACAAATAACATCAATGCTGCTCTTAATGGGGCAATAAAAGAGCAATGAGCGAACTGGTCATTAAATTTGTTTCATCTGTAACTATTACCATAAATACCTTCGTCACTTTTACTGTTACCGTGTGATTATTATAGGACAGAATTAAAGCTATTGGGTACCTTAATTATGGATGTGAATATTTTGTACTGCTTATTCTGATGCATCTTAATTGTAAGTTTTAGGGGAATAGTAATGATTAAAACATCCAACTATGTTAAAAACTAAAACATAGTACAGAAGTCTCAAGATTTTACTGGGACCAGGACACAGTGAAGCCCCAACTGATGCAAAAGAGAGATGCGTGCTTTTTTGAATAGTCCACCTAACCATGTGCAACGCAGAATTTAATTCCTTGGTGTGGCTTAAAAGGTTTGGGTGTGGAGATCTGGAGGAGCGCTTCAGGGAAATGAAATCATGGCTGAGGAGCTGCCTGCATGAAGCTTCCCAGGGCTACACCTGAAGAGAAAGGAGAGCGCCTGAGGCTGGCAGGGACCTCTGGAAATCCTCCAGTAAAGCTCAAGGCCAGGGCACCTCGAGCAGGCGGCTCCGGCCCCTTCCAGGCAGGTCTGGAGGATCTCCAGGGACGGACCCTCCACAGTCTCTGTTCTAGCATCCTTAGCGCGAAACAAGAGACCGCTGCAAGGTCTGAGTTCTCACCGGAGCCACGTTACAGCCAGCTGTTCTTCAAACACTAACCTGAAACGTTATGGAAGGGTCACAGCAGTACTGGAACAGCAGCACTGCAAAAATGTGTTGGAGTTTTTAGTCCAACTTTACTGAGCTCATTGGAAACCTCAGAGGATAAAAAGAAAAGTAAATTCTCAACAGGGAAACGCTACTCTTGGAAACTCTCATGAACACCTCTCCCAACAAAGCCAATTGCTTCTCTGCAGGACAGCAAACACAACACATTTTCCAGAGCACTGTGGAACCATCGACACCCTCCTTTAAGCAACTAAGACAACCTGAATTCAAGCAATTTGTATTCCAAGCAACTAAGGCAGCTCTCAAAGGCAAAATACATAACATCTTCCACAGCTCTGCAAGCAGAGAATATGCTGCAATTACTCAGTAATCTTAAAATTTGCAAGAAAGACAGAACACTGCACAGCTTGAGGTGTAGGCCAAAACCCCACGGAATCTCTTAACTGGAAATAAGGTTTTCTGTTTTCCTATGACACCTCTGCTGGAACCAAGGTTCAAAACTTGAATTACATCGCCAAATTATATCTGCATTCAGGTACAGGGACTTACAGACTGGGGATCTGTTGAGACGGGCATCTACAAACACTCATCTGGAATGTGCTACTTTATCATCTCCCTAGTTGTAGAAACAGCCCCTTTAGTGGATGAATGAATCACAGGATGATTTGGGTTGGAAGGGACCTCAAAGACCACCTCGTTCCAACCCCCCTGCCACAGCAGGGACATCTCCCACTAGATCAGGTTGCTCAAGGCTCCATCCAGCCTGGCCTTAAACATTTCTAGGGATGGAGCATCCCCAACCTCCCTGGGCAACCTGTGCCAGTGCCTCAGCACCCTCAGGATACGTACCTTGACATCATTAACTTCAATATAAATTTTACAAGTAAGCTTTTTGAATCGTCTTTTAATTCAACAGTTTATTTACATCACAGCGCAGGACACAAGAGTGCACGAGGTATTCGTTCACACCCGCTGCGATGAGGCTGTTATGCACCGCTGCAAGAGCACGGTCTCCCAAGCGGCCACGGGAGCCTTACCCGCGCGAATTCCTCCTAACCTACCTGAATCTCTGCGCCTGGTGATGCACCGGCCCTCCAAACCGTCTAGCTGGTGAATGACACAGCTGCGATAACAGTGCCACATTTTTGTTCTGGTTAGGATTGGCTGCAAACTTCACTGTAATGGGTTCGGAGGAACCTGGGGGTTTGTGACCATTGAAATTTGTAATTGCCTCTTCTGCTTCTGACCTTTTGTCAAACCGGATAAATGCGACCCCTCTGGACAAACCTTTTAACCAAACCAATAAAAGAAAAATTAAAAAAAAAAATAAAAATTGAAGTTCAGGATAAACTCAACTCTGAAAGCAAAACTCAGAAAAGTTAAATATTTCTATGTCACAGCTTTCAAGTTCTCTACATTTACTAATGTTTCTTCAGCAGCTAGAGGACAAAAGTGCAGATACTGCACTAAAGTACCAGCAGTGTCACAGCAAGAGAGTAGATTCAGCAAATCAGCAGGCTCAGTCTGGTAAAACCAGCAACAAGAGTCTAAAATTACAGTATGAGGTTTAGACTGTAAGCTACCCAAAGGAGGCATTCCGTTTTTAAAAAACAAATAAAACTGTAATATCACTGCAAAAGAACATTCCATTAAAATTACATCATTGGTTGACACCAGATGTCAAGGTTGGTTTTTGAAAGTCTAGTTTAGTTTAGGAACTGCCAGTTCAGACAAACACCCAACATGCTACACCCCACAGCCTCCTGAAGCCAAGGCAACACAACACACCTGTAGTTTGATCCACGAGCACGCGGGAGTTGATAATACGGCCAAACCGTGAAAACATGTCTTCTACATCTTTTTGTGTCATTGACCTTGGTAGTCCACTAATATATAAGTTAGCATCCTTGATAACTTCAGAACTTGGACGAGCATAGGAAACCTTTAAAAAGGAAAAAAAATAAAATAAAAGGTATGTTCAGGGTTTAAGTAGGAAAAAGTAATTTATTTTGTCAGGAGTTACTTTCATCTACTCCCTACACAGGCATTTCTCCCTGGAGTGCAAAGCAGCCAAACAGGGAGAAGGCAGGGAAAATTGCCAGAGCAAAAGGAGAAAAGCCATGTCCCTGAATAACTCCACTCATTCTGGGCTCCTCCAGCAGATAAAGAACTAAAGAGTAGGACACAGCAGTGAACTAACACCAAACACTTCAGCTGTGGTGAAGAATCCACGTCTGAAGCTCTGACTCTGGTATCGACCTGCCAATAACCACAGTTCACACCAAGAACCTGGGCTGTCAGGGTATTTTTTTAAAGCTTCATAAAGCGGTTTCACCAGCTGGAGTGCAGTTTTCTCTCTTAATTTCTGCCACCAGACAAAGTTACAAATATCACCTAAGTAAGTGTGATCTCCTGCACACCCAGCACTATTGGTAGTTTGGAAAAGGAGTGCCTGTGTAGCAACAGGATTTAAAACAGGGATCAGCAAGTATCTGAGGTGCAAAGCCCGGTAACCACATGGAATGATCCCACCTGCCACTGTAACAACAATGGGAATGGGGAAAATAAAAAGGCATCTTTGAATAGAAAGCTGTGAGAGGCTTAATAGCTCACTTCACTACCAGCCACCCAGATTCTACCCTTCTTTCACCTGGAGAGCACACAAGCCTTCCCACCAGAATAAAGTTTATCAGAATGTCATTTTCACAGAAGACTGGGGAGAAAAAAAGAAAAAAAATCAGACAGCCTACCTTGATAGTTTTTGACTGAAGTCTGAGGCCATTCAGTGTGTTTATTGCTCTTTCAGCATCTTTTGCAGTAACGTAGTTCACAAAGCCATAGCCTAAGCTGTGTCCTATGCGGAAGAACATTTTTGTAATTAATCCTCATCAAAAAAAAAAAAAGCTTCCGTCAAAGTTAAAGGCACCGCAAACGAGAAAAAAAAAAAAAAAAGAGAACTCAACATAAATGTAATGCACACAGCAAATACTTAAATAAGCCAAAGAAGTTTCTCCAGGCTGGCACACATCCTCAGGGGTAACTGAAAGCTCTTTCATTCGCCTCTTTGGAGATTCCTCGGTCTCCAAGGCCAGCGAGCACCAGGCAGCCGCAGCTGAGCCAGCAACAGGAAGAAATTCAAGGCTAAGACACCAACGCTGAACAGTCTCGTAAACTTAAAGTGGGTGGAACAAAAGCAAGAATTTAACAAAGCTCCTTAGTACAAACTCCTGGAGATAAATAGCAGAAAGTGAGAAACTGTCAGCGGATGAACTGTAAGGTAAGAAATCATCAGGCTGCTCATTTCTGTGTAGCTGCTCCCATCTTCATTCTGGAGGCAAGAGGGGAAAAAGAAGTTTTCGATCCTTCAAAAAGGCAACGAGCAGCAAGCCTCCCAAGCACAGGATTAAACTGAACAGTGAAAATTCCCCTTTAATGCAGACAGTTCGTGTACTGTTACTCTATTAAGTTTACTCTTAACACAAAAATAATTGGATGATAATACTAATAATATGACAAACCTTTAAAACATTTAAGACAACTTATTTGGATACTTATCTGTCCTGCTTCTATCTCCAAACACGCTACTATCAGTTATAACACTACACACTAAGAACATTTTGCGTTGCGATTTCCCAATAATTAGAGGTTCTTAGACCTAAAAATACGTTCAAGACTGACTCAGTGCAGTAAAGCAACTCCCATTCAATAAAACACAGAGGATCTACTGAAGAAAACTGTAAGGAGAATGTGCTATTTTACTTTAACAACATGATATTTTTAAGTTCTTAAGCTCCGTTGCTGGGCTTGAGAACACTAGAAGACCGCTGCAGAAGAGGATTCTCTTCCAAAATACAGCCCTTTTTTAATCCCCTAGTGCAGCTCTGCAATAGCGCTGGCTGGTAAGAAAGTTTTCTTACTCTTCTTGGACATTCCAAGACACCAAATACGCTCGGCCCTACCAAAAAATAAAATAAATTAGAAAATAGCCAAGCGGTGATTATCCTAGCGAAACATGAGAAAAACTGAAGGGCTGCAACAGACGCTTCATCTCCATCGGCCTGTAAAGAATCCCCAGCCCAGCGCGGCAGCCAGGGCTGGGAGGAAGCTCCAGGTAACTGCGGGAGCGCGGGCGGGACGAGGCCCCGGGCAGATGGGCGGCACCAGCCCAGCTCCTGCCTCCTCCGCTGCCCTCGCCTGCTTGGGTGGGAACCGAACAGACCAGGAACTCAGCTAAAGCCCGATCATGCCATGGCCACTTCCTAACGCGCTCCCTGTACGAACAGTCCCGGCTACTCGTCCCTGCCTGCCACAGCCCTCAACGCCGCCAGCTCCCCTCCTGCGCTCCGTTCGCTCAGGTCCAGCCTTCAAACGGCTCCAGCAGCGCCCAGCGCTGCGCCAGATGCTTCTGCACACCCGCCGCGGGAATTGGCTCCGGCAGCCAGGCAGGACGGAGCTCGACACAGGAAACCAAGAAATGCCACCAGGCTCGGCCACCAGTGACCACTTTTCCTCCCCGAAGGGGCCAGGATGTCTGACCCACGGCAGTGCCGCCCCTGCCAGGGGCACGCGCCACCGCTCCCCTGGCAGAGCACTCCTTGGAGAGCTTCACAATTTTATTCCGTATTTTCTCCTCCTAACCAGTACAAACTACCTTCCTCTTAGGGCGTGCCAGAGAATATACAAGGAACTGGCATTTGCACAGCGTTATGGATTTATGTCACAGTTTACCCCAGGCAAGGAGACGAGTTATTTGCTTTGTTACGATCTTAAGGGCCTATTAAAACCCTGTCACGTCAAAGAGGTAGCACTGTAACAGTTTTCAAACTATTTCAGTGGGAAGTGATTCATAAACCTTTTTTTAAAAAAAAAAACTTTTTCAAAATTTGCATATACATAAATGCAAATGTACTCAAGAAACAAAAGAAACAAGTAGGTCCTTATCTGGATGAATAGGCCATAAAGCCCAGTTTTAAGCAAAGCGCTACCCTCCTTCAGCAGAAAGAATCTAGTTTTGTCTCTGTGATAAAAAGCCCTTTCATGAGGGAGGGCACTCGTTTGCTTTCTGTGCGTCACTCGGGTTTCTGTCCATGTCTCTGCTTCCTTTCCCAGCTCCGCGAGACGCTCTGCTTTGGTTACCAGCTCCTTTCTTCTTCTCCTCCTGCTACTGCCTGACAATTCCAGTTTCACTGGCGAGTCTAAAACGCAACTAGAGCTGGTCCTTATTTTCCACTTCACTACAGACGAGCTGCCCCCTCTGAGAGCAGCTAACACATTCTGCCCATCCCAGCCTCCTCAAGAAATCCTAAATTTAAACCTGGCTGCTGTTATGTCAGAGCTCTTCAGCGTGAATGCATTTCAGTCGAGATTTTTTTTTCCCCCCGATCCAGGAAACGGTGTTTTTGTGATTAAATAAAAAAAAAAGTCCAAGTACGTAACATAGAAGGATGGAACAGATTTTCCCAAACATCACTCAGGGGATGTGGTGTCTCGAAAAGAGAGCTGGGCTTAGGTTTTTTCTTTTGCAAAATCTGCTGCGAGGGATAACCAGATAGCTTAAATACGTACGAATGCGTCAAGAAGCACCATGTCCACATATCAGGCATCAGAGTGCTGAAAAAGCAGAATTCAAAGCGGTGACTCTGTAATTTCAGAGGATGAGAAGAGATTAAAAGCGCTCAGATGTGCCTTGCGCGGGTTTTCTTTAGGATAGCGACCCAGTTGTATAGCTGGGGGTACAAAATCACACTGACCCTGCCAAGAACTCGAGCACCCTCGCAACAAACTCCCACCCAAGGAGCTCTGCCAGCGCAGGCAGGGTGGGCAGAGCAAGTGATCCAGAGGCTCCATCCTAACCCCCTGAGACAAGCTGACTCTGTGAGTACATCTTGTGTTTCCCAACCTCCTGACGCCCAGGAAAACAAGCAGATGTGTCAGCAGAGCCTCCTGGCGAAGCAGGGACCTCATGGCAGAGCTCCAGGGCAAACAGGGGATGGAAGAAGCGGCAGCCTGCAGAAAAAGGAATTTAGGAACACTGTCCACTCAGCCTCAGGAAAGCCAGAGCTCAACTGCAGTTGACACTTGAAAGGAATGCAAACAAACAGACAAATAATATCAAGGGTAACAAGAAAAGCTTCTCCTGCTGTCTCAGCACTACAAGGCTGAAAAAGGAAAATGTGGGGCAGCGGCTGCGGGATCTGGTCAGTGCCGTACCCGATGCCTTCTCCCTCTCACTCCTGGCTGGCCTCTGCGTGTAAGGCAGAACTCAAGGAGAAGGACCAGCGGGTGAAGATCAAGTCAGGGACTGTTTGCTTGAGAGCACTTGACCCAGACAAGCCCACGGGATGAGACGGGCTCCTTCTAAGGGTGCTGACACACCTGCTCTTGTCCTTGCCAAGGCTGCTGGCCAGCATCTTTGAATGGTCACGGGAACTGGAGGAGGTCCCCAGCACCTGCAGGAAGGCAAATACGGCAAGAATCCCACTCTCCTCCTCCCGCACAATGTTTTCCCCCCATTCACGGAGTTCTTTCTAAACTGTGAGTTTATTTCTAGTGTAGTCCTTAAGCCCAAGCCTGGAATTCCCAATTTTCAGTGGACTAGTTATTCCATTGCACGTTTTCGGAAGCACCCACTCTCACAGTCTACTTTTAATTGAGTGGTCTATTTTTAATTGAAACTCATTTCCGTAGGGTTTCACTAGTTTTCTTCTGTCATTTTTTTGTCTGGTGGTCCCAGGAGATGATGCCGGTTTCTAGCTCCTCCTTACGTCCTTCAGCACAATGTTAAATCTGCTCCACACAAACCTTTTAACTGCTTTTTCACGTGGATATTCTGTATGCCATCTTTGGAATCTGACACTGTCTACACACACCGCTTGGCTCGACTTCGGAGACAAGCAGTTGCCATTTGCTACCCCCCTTGGCAGTTTTTGTTTTCATACTACAAGATACAAAAAAAATAAAAAGAAAGGAAAGTAGTTTCTTGAAGGGTTTTTGTCAAAACATACTTCTGGATGTGAACAAACATCTGAAGCATTTAACCACCAATATTCAGAAGCAAGAAGGGTGTTGCCTATCGAGGCGTAACGACCTGGTTCAAGGAACGATACGGCGACCGACTCCGGGTCACTCGGGCCATCAGCACACTGACACCAATGTGGTGGATGGCAAAATGGCGTTTATTAGTATGCAACACAGTGTTATATAGCCTTGATTTACAACGTAACTTCCGTCTGCTTACGTTAGAAGCTATAGGGAGGAGATTCCTTATCTTTCCGTACAACGCGAGATCTTCCGGCCGCCGGGCCCTTGCTACCAACAAAGGGCATGACTTTCCTTCACAAATCTGTTGTGATCAATCCCCACCACTGTGACACAGAAATGGTTATTTATTACTAGTCTAGTAATAGCTCAGTTTGTATTTGAAAATACAGATAGGGCCCCTTATTCTCAGTCCTTCCCTAAAGATACAGATGATACAGGTCAGCTTGGGACCCCAGTTAAGTCTCAGAAAAACTAGAACATATACTCGAGATGGAACTAAAGCACAGCAGTTCTAGTAGAGGTACTGAAGCAGCACGTTAATCTTAAAAATCACTTTCACTGTGCCCCCATAAATATTCTACAGCCTTTCATACAGGTTTTGGAAAACGCAAGCAAGGATTTTTTTTTTTTTTTTGGCCTAAGTAACTTCTTGAAGCTACAATTAATCACCCTGAATTGTTTTTTACAAGTTTGCTTCACCTTCAGTTTAGCCATAAACGCTGTCCAAAGCTATCATTAGTCATGCAAACACCGAGAGAGCGCTGCAGAAATCCCACGTCAGCATGGCTGGGTCAGGCTGGGGGCCAAGCTCAGCCTACCTGGATAGTCTGGTCTCACACCTGACCTGGGAAGCACGGCCCCGTCCCAAGGCTGCCTTAGCGGCATCAGCGTCACAG
>NW_009735051.1:0-2256 GCF_000703405.1 Apaloderma vittatum | reverse complement strand
CAGGAATCGCTGCGCTGCGCTCACTCACAGCTGCAGGGTACCCTCCAGGGTACAAACCCAAAAGCTTAGGCTTCCACTTAAGCATGTCCAGGATATTTGTCCTTGAAACACTTGCCCGGTCGGTGTCAACGCACCAGCTCAGGACTCCTCTTCCGCAGTAACTGAACTCAGTTTTGTTACAGTTTCTGTGACTAAGAGCTCACCACCTAAGCCAACTCCTGCTTCTGATTAAGACTAAAAACCAGCATGTCTTAAAGATTTTTGATCACAACAGAAAGGAAACAAAGCAAATAACATCCAGTTTTACCAAAAATGATTTTCAAATGCAGCAGGTGTCCCCACTGCTTCACCTGCCTTTACAGAGCAGAGCACAAGCACCTTCCTGTCCCGGGGCCAAACTATCCACAGTTTCATCTAAGGAAGTTTAAGGACAAAATCTCGAACATCATGAATTAGAAACAGAGCGGTCTCTCCTCCACTTGCAAAATAAATGGCATTTGCCTCAAAACAAAGTTGATTACAAGCAACTCAAACAGACACTTCTTCAGAAAAGAAGTCAAAGGCTACAATGCTAACTTGACGCAAGTCTGTTCTTTACCGCGGCTCAGAGACAGCTTCCAGGGATCTCATCATCTCCATAACATTTTTAAAGAAATAAAACTTAAAAAAAAACAGCCATATGCAGTAAGAGTTGCAGCTTTAAATCCTGAAAACAAAAGGTTTAATAGCTATAATAATTCATTTCACTTAATGAGGTCCTTCTGCATGCTTATAATTTCTATGTTCTCTTAATACTTTTTCCTCTCTCTCATTTCCAGAACTTTTTTCTATTGAGATTTAATTTAAGTTGCTCCAGGGCTCTTTTTCCAGATGACTTGCCAGCATTCTAGATGCTGTGAAGTGAAAAGGATTTGTAAAGCAAACACAGAAAATACCAGGCCCAAAATTATGCATGAATACCACTGGCTGATTTCTCGAGGAAGTCTTTGGAAGGAAAACGCCTTGCCCACTTCAAGATCTCATTTCTTTAAACTTTACGACAGATTTTCTTCATCTGTCATTGGAACAGAAACCTGACTATTCCAAGACGCTGAGGGCTGCCATATCCAGTCCCCCAAATCCTTAGGAAGAAACTCTGGCTTCAAATACCGACACTCGTTCAGCTGCAATCATGACCAGACCTCAGTAGGTGTTCAGAGTCAGGCTCCCAACTCAACTGTTGTTCTGCAGAAACATCCTGCTGCTCCATTGGAAAAGAATGGAAATATTCTAAGATGTGGACAAGTGACTCTCGCTAAAAACATGTTGAGAAATATTAAGAGTACAACTGAAGCTGCCGTACAGCTCCTTTTTATGGTTTGATGGAGGAGAAAGAAAAAAAAGGAAAAAAAGGCAAACAAGGGGAAGACGTCAGCTTTTGTAAAGCAGAGTAATTCATGCAACAGCTAGTACCACTGTGCTGGCCTTTTTGACTTTATGTGCCCATACACCATAAAGAGAGATACTAAGCATGAATCCATTTAACCCTCTCAGTGTCTCCAGACAGAGCCAAAGGATATCCAGAACTCTAAAATAAGACATCCACTGTCATTGCCAGCTCTGCCCTAAAGCTTTCTGAGAAGAGCCCCCAGGTTCCCTTGAGGGCAGCACACCACACTCCTCCCGGTTTGCTGGCGGCTGCAAACACGCTGGGAGCGACCACCTGTCCCAGCACCCAGGTCATTACCGGGAATTTGGAACACACCCGGCCCTGACACCAAACCTGTCAGTCCTGCCCTAGAGACTCGCCCTCAGCTGGACTTTGCCCTGCTCATCACCAACCTCAGAGGTTGGTTCTAAAGTTAACCGCGGGTCATTCCCCTGGTGACACAGGTCCTCACCTTGGTGACACAGGTCCTCCAGCAGCACACACCTCCCGCAGCGATAAAAACCCGTCTCTACCCAGCCTGAGAGAGAGGCCCCAGGCACTCCCTGAAGTCCAGGACCTGAAGAGCTCCCTCCTCTCTTTCAGTCCAGGTAACTAGAACAAAAGGCCCAACCTCTGTTTCGGCTGCTCATAGCTGGGATGAGCTTGCTCTTCCCTGGGTAAAAAACTGGCTGGATGGTAGGACCCAAAGAGTGGTGGTGAACGGAGTTAAATCCAGTTGGGAGTCGGTCACAGGTGGGGTTCTTCAGGCTCCCGTTGCTCCAGGAGAGGTTCAGATTAGACATCAGAAAAAAAATCATAGAATCATAGAATTCTAGACTGGCCTAGGC
>NW_009735050.1:2043-8246 GCF_000703405.1 Apaloderma vittatum | reverse complement strand
TCCCTCCCGAGTGGGACTGGTCAGGGCATGGGCAGAGCGGGTGGGGGAGTGTGAGCGAGGTGGCTTGCACAACCTGGAACGAGGACGTGTCTGCCTGGGCAGGTGGGTCCCTCCCTGGGACGCTGGTCTGCGACGGCAGCTGGCAGTGTGTCTGCCTCAGAGGCAGTGGCCAAAACTCCATCGTCCACATGGGGACATGGGAGCTGCTGCTCACCATCAACTGTCCTGCTTCAGCTGTGGCCTGGGGACTGTTGTGCCCTCCTCAGCTGAACACAGAAGCAGGTGAGATGGGAATGAGCTTGGCCTTGTGGGCTCTTTGCCCGATACCCTGCCAGCTTGCTGCACCCCGGCTGGTGTCAGTACTTGCTGCCATGGGCAGGCCAAGGTCTAAGGACTGATGTTTGAGCCTGGACCCTGCTCAGACTGGGTGGAAAGCTGCCAAAGATGCTGACTCAGTTATTTTTTAGCTAATTGAGACTGACCAGAAGGCTGTAGTGAATTAGCAGGGCCGTGATCCTGTGTACAGCAAGCGTGATGCACTGCGAGTGCTCGGACAGTTGCAGACTTGAATTATCGATGAGGTATCTGTTTCTCCTAAGTGCATCATGTTAGGCAACTGGAACTGGGAGAATTTGTTGCTTCCTCTGGAGGACGGAGGGTCTGGCGCTGAGAGCTGTTGATGTTTGCTTTTGAAGGGCGGGAAGCCAGCTGGCTCTCCTCAGAGTCCCTCAGATTGGCAGGGCAAGGTGAATTATTTGAGTGATCTCGCTGTTTTTGTTTTTGGGTTGATGCTGGGGGCTGCGTTGAAGGGAGGAGCAAATTTCTCTGGCAATGCCGCCCTTATTGCCAACCTGCATCCTGAAGGGTCTGCTTTGGGAATCTGGGGCTCCTGGTGTCCCCGGCTGCTTGCTTCACAGGTACCTGGGGGACACGGACAAGCAGTAAAGATGCGGGGAGAGCTGGAACTCCATAGCCAGAGCTGATGTGACCCTGTCCCCATCCATCCTGCCCTGCTCAGTGGCAGAGGGCAATTGGGAGTGTGTGTCCAATGTATCTTGTAGCAGGGACTTGAGGCAGGGCTGATGTGGTGGAGATGCTTTCTGGCTTTGTAGGTGCTTGGGATGAACTTTGCCCAAAACTGCTCATGCTGAGGGAGTGGCCCTAGCTCCAGGGATCGCAGGACCATTAGGTGATAGCTCTCTGGGTACTCAGAGGGTACAGAGCGGGTCCTAGGGCAGACCCAAGCAGAGGGCTGTGTGCTGGAGATCCCCTGCGCTGCAGCAGACGCTGCCTGTCAAGCCTCTGGCCCGTGTTTATCTGCCAGATCCTGTCTGTTCTCCCTGGCCACGGTGTACGATTCCCCATCTGCTGTGGCTGAGTCTGAGCCCTGGGGTTAATCTTTCCGTGGCTGACGGGGGAGCACTCCTGGTGGGGAACCAGCTTTCAAGGCTCCATCCTCTGGCAGAGGAGGGTGCAGGTGAACTCTAGGTGGGTATGGCTGTTGTTTGCCTGGAAAAATAATTTTCAGGTCCAAAGAATTTCTTCTGAGAGAAGGCAGTCCGACCAAGAAGCAGGCACAAGGGGATTTGGAAATATGTGCCATGTCAAAACTGCCCCCAGTGGAAGAGCGCTGGAAGATTTGATCAGGGTTTGGGGTGTCTTTGGCTACTACCAACCCTTTAGTCCATCCAGGAAGATTAACGTGGGTACCTGCGGAGGGAAGCTCCGTGCGTGCAAATGGACTCGTGGCTGCCTCCCTGCCAGCAAGGCCACCCTGCTCCGAGGGCACGGTGTGTTGAGTGTCTCCCCGGTGGACCTGCTCTGGCTTCAGGACCTCTGCATGTGGCACCAGGAGGCTGGGAGACAAGGCCGGAGGGATTTGGGTGTAATTCTTTCTGGGTAGCTGTGTTGGTCCCTGGGGGTCCCATCTTGCTCTGATAACTGTGGGCTAAGTGCTCTGGTGCTTCTGCCCTGGGGCAGAAGCTGCTCCAGGGTGTGTTTTGCCTTTAGGGGTTTGTTTTTTTTTGCCCTGAACCGAGCCAGCCGAAATATTTTTGGCTTGCTGGGGTTTTTAAGTAACGGGTGTGTCAGCAAGTGCCTCTCTCATGATGAAAAGGCTTTCATGCAGCCATCCTCAAAGATGGTCAGGGTCTGGCTTTGGAAAAATGCTCTATAGTTGTATCTTCAGAGACTGAGTAAGAGGAGGGGGGAATGGATGCAAAGTGATCCCTGGAATTTCACTCTTGTGGGATCTGGCATACTTGGCTTTGAGCTGTCCTAAGCATCTTGGGGCTGGCGAGATCAGACTGCGTAGCTGAGGCCCTCCTCTCCCTGTACTGCTTTGTAGATGACCAGTGCCCCGAGGTGACATTATGGGGCAGTGAGTGGCTGTGCTGTGCCCAGAAAGCCCCTGTCCCTGAAATGCTGGCCTGTGAGCCACTGCGGAAGGGATTTGGGGCAGATTCCCCACAGCAGGGAAGAGTGCAGGGCGGGGTGGCTGCCCATGGCTTGTCGTTCAGCCAGCTGTAGGGGCACGGCTGCGCTCCAGCCCGAGGTGGCCAGTGTCTGCAGGGAGGGCTGGGGACAGCACTTGCTGTAACCTCTCTGGACCTGGCACTGCCTCTCTGTAATTATGTTTTTATTTCCAGACTGTTGAAGACTAGATGACTGGAATGGTGGCGCAGGGAGGTGGTGTCCTGATGGTGGGGGCCCCAGGAGGGAGAGCCCCTCGGGCAGCGGGTACCCTGTTCTGCTGGCACCGTGACTGAGCTGTGCTTGCTGCTCAGGGCAGGAGTGAAGCCGTGCGTGCAGGGCAGGCTCCAGGCACTTGAGTGGCTCCCTCACCGCTTAACATGACCCAGTCCTGCAGAGAGACCCTCGGGGGGCCACTCGGGAGCAGCAACTGGTCAGTGCCAGTGGGTCTGCAGAGCCCTGGGCTCCACCCAGCCAGGAACCACAGCACAGCCCCACAGCTGCCTCCGAGGCCCAAAAGGGAAGATGTGTGACCCCACACCTCCTCCTGCCTGGGCTGGAGGGGCATTTGTGAGTGCAAGGGGATGGAGAGAGCCAGCAGGCAACAGACCTGTCCTGTTCCTTCCCCTTTCTGTTGTGTTTACTCCCTGTGGAAGGGACGGGAAGGAAACAGCCTCATGGCTGCTCTGGCCCCTTATCTGGGGCCCTTAACAGCCCAGCGAGTTTCATTGTTGGCTTCCATGATCTCTGGGCTGTGTTCCCAGGGCATGAGGACTTGCAGAGGTGGGGACCCGGGGCTGGGGAGATGTTGCTGGCTGTGCAGCGTTGCTGTCTCTCCTCTCTGTGCCCTCCTGCAGAGGCAGTTGTGTAGGGTTTCTGGGTGGTAGGACTATTGCATGACCTGCTGGGGAAGTCTGGGATGTGACAAGGAGATGTTCCACCTTTCCTGGGGTAGAAGGAGCCGATCAGTGGCACAGGCTTCCTTTCCCTGACACCTCCCTGCAGTAGGACTCTGTGGAGCTGAGCCCTGCAGACCTGCTCCTTGTCCATGTGGACTGGCCATGGCTTCCAGTGAGTCCCAAAAGGCAGAGGATCTGTGTCCCTGCTTTGAATGGGTGGGTGCCCACCGAAGATGGGGAGTGTTTGACTCAAGGGTAAGAGTTGGGATGTGTCAGCACTGTTCTGGTATGTTCCATGCCTCTCCTTTGGAGCGTTTTTCTTTCAAATCCGTGGGGCAGAGGAGCCCTTGGAACAGCAAGGGTCATAGTTGTCCCTGCATTTCCATAGAAGGCTTGGAGAGTCAATCTGTTGAAAAAAAGCCTTAGGGCATACCTGTTGCAAGGTGGGAGGAGTGGAAAGCTGCGTGCATGAGCCAGGAGTCATGTCTGGGAGTCTCCAAAAAGCCTGCATGGGCTCCTGAGCCAAGCCTGGTGGGCTGTGTTCCTGCCGGGGTGTGGGCTGGCCGGTGAGCACCTCAGCCCACGCTGCGCTGGCGCAGGGCTGGGAGCTGGAGTGGTTTGGAGCGGGTGTGTGCCAAGACTTCATCTCTTGCTGGGTACCATATGGGCATGAGTAGAACAACTAGTTTGTTGTTTGGGGTTTTTTGGTTGGTTTTTTTTGTTTTTTTAATTGATGAAGGCAGATTACAGGGTAGTGGCAACCAGATGTTCAAACGTGCTGCAGGCTGCCTCCAGAGCACTTGCTAAAAATCCACCCTGCTTTGCTGTGCGCAGCTGTGGCGGTGCCACGGTGTCTTGCTAAGTGCCAAGGATGCCTGTGTGTGAGGGAAGCTTGGGGTGGGCAGAGCCACTGGGAGAGGTGGGCTTGCTGGGAGTAGGGGAGACATTTCAGGAAGGGTTTGATCTGGATGCACTTGAGCAAGTGTGTGTGTCACGTTCTGCTCTGAGCTCCTCTAAACCAGCATCTGCTGCCTGCTGAGACGGGAGGGGCAGGGCTGTTGGGGATCCTGGGGCTGTGGGAGGTGGATGGGACAGGGCTCTGCAGAGAGGCGATACTGCCCGTGCTCTCGGTCCCAGGTTGCCGTTACAGCCACCCTGGGGCGGTGACACTGAGGGAGTGGGCAGAGCCGATGCTGGAGACCGTGGGAAAGCAGTGCCGGCTGCCTGGCTCAGACTAGTCCCCACACGCCTGCCGTGAGTGCACGGGTTTGGGAAAACTTCTGGCAGGCTTGCTGGGACCTGACCAGACTGTGCAGGGGGTGGAGGGCTGAGCTCTTGCTGCTCCTCTCCGCCTGTGCCGTTCCCCTGTTGGCAGGGGACAGTCGGAGATGCTGAGGTCTCTGTGGAGCTGGGGGGTTTGCCACCCCAGTGACCCTCTCCAGACACTGTTCATTCCTCAGAGAGGAGGGAGTGGGAGAGGAACCCATTTCCCCACCCTGTTGCCTGCCCTGCCTTCTGTTTTGAGTTCACCTGTGTGATTTTTGACTTCCTCTCCTGCTGTCCCGGCAGCTCTCTTCCCTCCTGCTTCCTCACTGTGGTGGCTGGGCTATTTCTCCCGTGACTCTCTGCGTCTAGACCTGGCTCTCCCGTGCCTTTGCCAATCAAACCTGAACTTCCTCCTCTAACAGGTCTGTATGCAACAGTATTGTCTTTCTCTATCAAAATGTGTTGATTGTGGTGCCCTTGTTCGCTGTTTTGCTTTGGGAGGGGTTGTTGAAGGGGTCCAATGCCCATTCCTAGATCTGTAGGCTGAGGACCTGTGTGGCTGCAGCCTTGAGAGCTCTGCTGAGAACCTGGAGGGGGGTGAGTTTTGGCAGCAAAGGGGCTCATGGGGTCCTCTTTAGGGGGATCCTGTCCCACTTCTTCCTACCCAAGGAACGGGATTGAGCTGTGGAGCCGGGGCTGTCTCCCCACCTCTCCTCTGCTCCCTTCTCCCCAGTGTGATAAGCGGCACGGCCCTCTTCCTTAGCCCTTCCCTGGAGGAAATGATGGGGTTTGGGTCACTTCTGCGGGAGTGTCCCCTGTTCTGCCCCAGGGACATGCCCACCCTGTGGGTGGCTTTTCGTGGTAGGGGAAGTTTTTCCCACGGCCTGAGGAGGGTCCTTGTGGGAAGAGGGAATCTCCCCTCCTCAATACACAGCAGCCCTTCTGAACCCGGCTCAACACCAGCTGCTTGGTGTGATGAGGACGACATGCCTCTGAAGTGCTGGTTTTCCAAGCTTAAATGCTGGGACGAGGAGCATCTGAGTCACGCCTGGAGCTCTGCTGCTCCGAGACCCCCTTGCCAGCTCTCTGGTGGCGGGTGGGAATGGGTATTAATTGCATAAGGTTTTTGGGGTTTTTTTTTTTGGTTTTGGTTTTGTTTTTTTTTTCTGGTTCTGAGAATCTGTCTGTTGAAATCAGTCTCTTCTGACCGCTCTTTTCTCCTCCTTTCCTCCCGCAAATTGTATGCAGGGAAGAGAGGGGCTCCTGCCCTTCTGGGTCACTTTTCTTCCCCTCACCTTGACACCAAGCCGCCTCTGCTTATTGCCTCCCCGTGCCCCCTGCCCTGCCCGTCCTGGGCACCCGTCACCCATGGACGACTCAGAAGTGGAGTCGACCGCCAGCATCCTTGCCTCTGTCAAGGAGCAGGAGGCACAGTTTGAGAAGCTGACCCGGGCGCTTGAGGAGGAACGGCGCCATGTCTCAGCCCAACTGGAACGAGTCCGGGTCTCCCCACAGGACGCCGGCCCGGGCTTGGCCAACGGCACGCTCCCCCGGCGGCACCAGGTA
>NW_009735050.1:0-2021 GCF_000703405.1 Apaloderma vittatum | reverse complement strand
TTCTGGAGCCTCCCCGTCATTCCTGCCTCAGCGGGGCCAGCCCCAGGCCTGGCTCTCTGCCTTTGGCCCTTCTCGGATATGTGGAGGTGGAGGAGGGCTCGGCTGGTCTTGTAAAGTACTGATGGTGCTGAAGGTGATCTGGGGATGTGCAAACCTGCCTTAGCAGCCAGTCTTCTGGGGAGAAGGAGCCAGCCTCAGCAGGTCTTGCTACCAGGTCAGCTCTGGTTTGGTTTGGTGAAGGTTGGAAGCTGTCCGTGTTCAGTACCTGAGCGTCTTTGCTCCCTCTCCCACTCAGCTTCTCGGAAGGTAGCTGAAATACGGGGGTTGGTGTAGAGCAGTGGGGGAAGCACATGTGTCTCCCTCTCATGTGACATGTTCCTGGAGTCTTGGTCTAGCCCCCAAACAGCCAAACCAGGGCTGGGAGAGATCTGTTTTCTCTGCAGGGCTGGAAGTGTGGTTTCATCTGCCTTGGCTTGACGTCTCTCTCCTGCTCTCACTTTCCGGGCTCTGTTTTGGAGAGGGCTGCTCAGGGAGCTGGTGCCTGGTGTTGTGGAGGAGACAAATGCCTTTCTGGCTGTGGAAGGTGGTGGTGCTGGGAGAGACGTGTGGGTCAGGGGAAGGAAGGGATGGGCAAGAGAGTCAAACGGTAATGCTCTGCGATCGGCCGCCGAGCATCCGTGCTGTTGCCTCGCAGTCCTGGGGGGTCCTCTGGGATGTTGCTTGTGGCTCAAGTGTCAGAAGATGTGGAAGCTCTCCAGGGCTGTGCTGGGGAGCAGGGAAGGGTCTCAGCCACGCGCTCAGGAATGTCTGGAGGGGGCTGAGTGACGCATCCTCCAACTCTTCCCTAGGCTGCCGAGGGGGTTTGTTTGCTACATGTTGCACAGACCCCCGTGGAGCGTGCTCCTCTCCTGGGAGTGACATGTGGAGTGTGCTTTGGGTGTCTGTTGGATGCAGGACGTCGCCTGTTTGGGGCCTGATGGGGAAGCAGTGGGTGGATACATGGGATCCCGGGAGGCAGAGATCACTCTAGTAACGGGCATACTGTGGTGCTGTGTGTTTCAGAACGGCCGTTTCTTGGGTGATGCTGACCTGGAAAGACAGAAATATCCAGATCTGAAGCTCAACGGACCACAGGTAAGTGGAGCTGAGCCCTCTGGCAATGGGCAGCCCATGGGGGCAGCAGGGGCTCTGGTGTCCCCACCCTAGCTGGGAGAAAGGGACTTGTGTTTCTAGTGTGGTTGCTTGGGTTTGAAGGAGCTTTGGGTGCAGGACTGTTGATATTCCTTCCCAAGTGGTTGTCAGGGTAAGATCAGGGTGAGATCTCTTGGACAGTTGTCTCCAGGGAGGCCTGTGGTGGTGGTGGGCTGACTGCCTGTCCCTTGCTCCCCTCAGGACCACAGCCATCTCTTGTACAGCACGATTCCCAGGATGCAAGACCCTGGCCAGATTGTGGAGGAGACGTACACCATGGAGGAGGACCCAGAAGGGGCCATGTCGGTGGTGTCTGTGGAGACATCAGATGATGGGACAACCCGGCGTACAGAGACCACGGTACGACCCTGGGTAGAGCATGGAGGGACAGAGCTCTGGCCTGATGGCCAGGGTGCTGCAGCTGTGATGTCTGCTTGCTTGTGATGCCGTAAACTGAAGCAGGGTGTGAAATCTGCCTGGAGTAAGGTGCTTGGCTTTGAGGGGAATCTCAGCGTTTTTTTAGGGATGTGGATTTCCTGATGGGCATGTGTGCTGCATCTGTCCTTCTAGGTGAAGAAAGTGGTGAAGACTGTGACCACCCGGACAGTGCAGCAGGTGCCGATGGGGCCTGACGGGTTACCTTTGGAAACCTCCCCTGTCACCAGCAACTACGTCCAGACCATGGACAGGAACTTCCGCAAGAATGGCAATGGGGGTCCTGGCGGCTACTTGAGCCAGCCGGGCACAGCCACCCTCCCTCGTAACTACCACTACCCTGACGGCTATGGCCGCCCCTACGAGGATGGCTACCCAGGCAGCGATCACAGCTA
>NW_009735049.1:0-9527 GCF_000703405.1 Apaloderma vittatum | reverse complement strand
CCCCTGACATTCTGCGATTCTGTGATTCTCTGTGCAATCCTCTCACTGACACGAGGTGCAGTGACTTCCTCTTGGGATGCCGAGTTCCTCTTTGGATGGTGATTTACTAGTATCCCTCAGCATCCAGTTTGAAGCCAGCTGGCTGACACAGGCAGCACTTGCGAGCATGGGGAAACGCCAGCACTGCTTTTATTTATTTCCTTCCTCCCTGAGGTGAAAGCAACGGTCAGTGGTGGCTTCTGTGTGGAGATAGAGACGTAGGGACAGACCCCAGCGCCTGTGGCAGTTGGGGTTGGAGGGTGCCCTGCAAGGAAGGGTGGAGGAGGACCAGGGCTGGGTGGTTTTTTCCCTGCCGAGCGGCAGGCAGCAGGTGGCAATGTCGCCCTGCGAGAACTGCAGGCAGGGAGGCAGGCAGGTAGATGCTTGCAGTGCTGACAGCTTGGCAGAGGCTGCGGTGGGGCTGCCCACACCCGACTGGTTGCTTTCGGAGTAGCCCCAAGATGTAATATCGTCCAGGCCGGCTCTTGCTAGGCTTTGTGCGGTGGGTATGATTTTGGAGGAAACTGAGGCAGGGAATGCCCCTGTGAATGGGTACTGGAGACACTGTGGAGCGGGTCGGCTGTTCTTTTGCACAGTGAGGTGAAGCTGCTCTCACAGCTGAGCCTTGGTTAAGGCTTGGCATGGCCGGGACATGAGCTTTGGCAGGGTGTTGTGCCTCCTCTCCCCAGCTCGCCCCAGTGCCAGTAGATATTTTCCAGGTGCAGCAGGCTGGGGAGGCTTGGATGGGCGCATTTCCCCTCCGTGCTCAGGGACCACTCATTGCGGGCTGTTCCCTGTATGTTTGCTGCCTGGCTTGGCTGCATTCTGGGGCCACGGGGCCACCCCAGAGCTGTACCTCGGGGACTTTGTGCAGCCGTGTGCTCTCTATCTGATGGGAGGAGAGCCAGCGCCAAAAGCGTTTTCTTCTCTTTTTCTCTGAGCAGCTCCATCCCATCCTTTATCGGTTAGGGCTGCTGAGCTCAGGGAAAAAGGAGCTATTTGCCTGCTCAGGGCAGGCTCCTGAGGAGTGGCCGTGGGTTTTGCTGACTTCCCCAGGCTAACAATATGCTGGCAGTACAGAAAACGGGTCTGGCATTGGCTCTGGGTGCAGGTGGGAGCTTCTGGGTGCTGCTGCTGCAGGTAACATCAGCAGCCAAGGCGCATCCTGTGAAGGAGAGGTACTAGAAGGTATTAAGAAATAATTTTGAGTTGTCAAAAGGCATACTGTGTTGGCCTTTCCCATTGCCCAGCTCCACAATATGTCAGCTTGGTTTGGGACCAAGCTAATCCCCAAGGAGTGAAGCACTGAAATGTACTTACCAGGACCATCCTCTCTCCCTGAGTAGGAGAATTGGCACAGGACCATGCTAGTGCTAAAAAACAAATTATTTTCTTCCAACTGAGCCCTCCTGATTCAGCATTTCTCCTGCCAGCGCTTTACAGCAGGTGTGAGATAACAAGAAGATACAGCGTGCAGAGGGGTGGGCGGTTGTCCCGGCTGGGTATCTCCTGATGAGGTGCAATACAAAGATACCGACTGCGCACTCTCAGCATGCCACGGCCAGAGGTGGGGTTTGGCAAAAGGGCACAGGGGTCATGGAAATAGGGATGGGTCCTCGTGGTGCCCTTGTCGCCAGCTCTCAGCTCTATCCCCAGCTCCATGCTAAGGATGTGAGCCTGCTGGTTTTGGGATTCTCCTTAAAAAAAAAATTTAGGCTTATGCCAGAAGGCATGTGCAGCCTCAGCCTAATTTTTTCCTCTTAGGAGATTTCAGTGGCTCTGTTTTGTTTTTTGAATTTACCTAAAGCATGGAGTTCTTGTCGTCCATTAGAGAGCAGGCAGGCTCCGCTGCAGCGAAAGGAAAAGAGGAGTGCCCTGAGCTCATACATCCATGAAATATCACAAACGGTGCTCGTGAGAGATCAGACTGAATGAGAGGTCCTGAGAGAGGCACTGAGGCTTTCAGGCTGGGCTCTGTGTTGATGCTGTGGGTGGTTGAATGTGTTCCTCCCCTCTGAAATCAGGCTTTGATTTACAGGAGAGACTTTCTACATGAGCCCATAGCTGAGACACTTGGCTGGAGGAGCACCAAGGAGACCACAGCACACTGCGAAGTCACAGAGATCTTCTCTTTCCAAGAGGATGGTAAGTGTGGAATGTAACAAGCAGGGACTGATGGCAGAAAGCGAGTGCAGGTACCCAGAGAAGAGGACTGGCAGTGCCAGTGTCTAGAAATGAGAGCAGGGAAACCCTGCCTTGAATCAAGTGCAAAACTGAGCCAGATCCTTCACTTGATCACCTAGAAGTCCTGGAAAAACTAATGGAGAGGGGAAAGCAATCAAAACTTGAATGAATTGCATGGTAGTGGTGACCTTCCCCTGCAGCGGAGATAAGGAATATGCAATCTTTACAGTTGGGAGAAGGAGCCAACTTCCATCCCGGACCAGGACATGACTATCTAGCTGGACATGGCTTTTGCCACGTAAACCTGCTGGGGGTCAGATTGCTGCCCGCGTTTTAAGCCTCTATCATTCTCCTGTTGCCAACAGGCCTTATCTCTTAAAGTGAATCTTATTAACTAGGAGTGGACTTTGCTGCCTGTATTGTAGTCTTTAAACCTCACTTAAGTTTCCTCACCCTCCAATGGATAGGGGAGGGCTGAGGAAAAGAAAAACAAAGTGGGTTCTTCCAATACAAGCTGCTCTGAGCTGTGGGTGTCCTGCCAGCCCTGTGGCTGGCTGCTGCTTCAGGAGCAACTCCACGTTTGCTGCAGTGAGATGGTGGGGATCCAGGGTGGTCTGGGGGCTGTGCCAAGCTCTTGGCTTCCTCTGCACTGGAGCAACCCGGGTCCATCATGCCTACATGGCCTTCAGTAGGGCTCTACCAACTCCAGCTGAGCCAGTTGGGCTGTGCTTTCTGCCCAAGTTCAAAGCTGCCCTCGCTCTGCAGTTCCCTTGGCTGGTTCAGAAGAGCTCGGCAGAAGCATTTGCAGCTGCTGAGTCCACTGGTAGCCGACTTTGTAGTTAACGATGCTGGGCTTCAGCCAACATCACCCTCAGTCCTGTGAGCAGGAACGTCACAAGTGTCCTTCCTGGGCCTTTGATTAATTAATCTCTATCTTGTGTCCCAGCAAGGCTTCTGTAGCAAGAGCAGTAATTCACTGAGGTCCTGGTACAGGCAATATCTCTGTTTCATCCATGTGGCTCCTGATAAAGCTCTTCTGCTCCCTGGTATAGCTTGGACCACCAGCCTGTCCTTCCTGTGTGGCTGCTTCCCTCCACTATTTCAAGGTAAAGCAGCACATTTCTCGTGGGAAAGGGAACATTATCTTGTCTTCCATGCTGGCTCCTTGTCACTTAATGCTCTGCCATTTTGCCAGGCTGTTCTTCCTCCCCATTGCATGGGGAAGGAAAGCTTTACTCAAGCCTAATTGGTGGAACTACAGAGGATGGTGAAGATGTCCTGGTTTCTTTAGGTAGCTATAACCTGCAGGTGTGGAGTTGGCTGAGGGGACCACCTGGGCCTATTCCACCAGCTCGGCTTCTCAACCAGATCTAAGATCTGTGATTAATGGCAATTTATCAGCAGAGAGATATGTACTCTCTCTACCTTGCTAGCAGAGTCTGGAGGCTTGGCTGCCCATTCAAAGGTTTGCAAAGCTGCCAAGCCCGGCATGCTGCTCCTTCCCTTGGTGGCCAGATCAGCAGAGGGCACTGCATGTCCATGTCTGATCCGCCTGGGAAGAGAGAGAAGATCCTCTCCATCCCTCCACAGCCAGAGGAGGCATGGACCAGCAGCGTTTGCTTTCTGACCACCAGACCTGTCCCTCATCTCCCCGCCAAAGAGCCCTGGCCTGTGGGGCCACCTTTTCCGATGGAAAGATCGGGGCTAATGAAGGAAATCAGGAGGCGCTCAGTGAAGCAACAGCCAAATTTAGATCCTAGAATCATGCAAGGGACCTTAAAGATCATCTAGTTCCAACCCTCCACCATGGGCAAGGACATCTCCTACTAGATCAGGTTGCTCAAAGCCTCATCCAACCTGGGCTTGAACACTTCCAGGGATGGGACATCTACAGCTTCCCTGGGCAACCTGTTCCAGTGCCTTGCCACCCTCACAGTGAAGAATTTCTTCCTTGCATCTAGTCTAAATCTACGCTTGTTCAATTTGAAACCATCACTTCTTGTCCTATCACTACAGCCCCTGGTAAAGAGTCTCTCCCCGGTGTTCCTGTAGCCCCCTTCAGGTACTGGAAGGCTGCTATAAAGTCTCCCTGGAGCCTTCTCTTTTCCAGGCTGCACAGCCCCAACTCTTCCAGCCTGAGATACTTCAGCCCTCTGGTCATTTTTGTGGCCTCCGTTGGACCCTCAGGTCTCTCTCCTTCCTGTGTCTATCTTCTTCAAGCTGAACACAGCACTGAAGGTGGAGTTTCACGAGAGCAGAATAGAGAGAGAATCACCTCCCTTGACTTGCTGGCCACGCTTCTCTTGATGCAGCCCGGGATGCACCTTGCTTTCTGGGCTGCGAAAGCACATTGCTGGCTCATGTTCAGTTCTTCATTCACCAGCACCCCTGAGTCCTCCTCCACAGGGCTGCTTTCAATCCACTTGTCACCCGGCCTGTAGCTGTATTTCGGATTGCTCCAACCCAGGTGCAGGACCTTGTACTTGGCCTTGTTGAATTTCTTGGGGTTCGCATGAGCCTCCCTCTCAAGCCTGCCCAGGTCCCTCTGGATGGCATCCCTGCCCTCCAGCATGTCGACTGCACCACACAGCTGGGTGTCATCACCTGAGAGTGCCCTCCATCCCACTGTCCACATCACTGACAAAGAAGTTGAACAGCACTAGTCCCCGGACCGACCCCTGAGGTCAAAAGGCAGGAAATCCGCTCTCTGGCAGCACAGAAGAGCCGTGCTGTGGAAAGCTCTGGTCTGGCAGGAGGGCGTCCAAGACAAACACAGAGCCACTTTCTGGGGCCGACTAGCCAGCCAGCAGGATGGACGACAGCCGGGGCTCTGGGCAGGCAAAGCCGTATGAGCAGTTTGGCTTTGTGCTCTGCTGCGGTCACTGCACGTGGTCAGGGAGGAGCTCCCACCCTGCCCACACTCTGCAGGATGGTACCCCCAGCCCGTGCAGGGAGCAGAGGGAGCCTTTCCCATCATAGCCTCATTAGAGCAGGATATTTATCAGCCTGAGTGACGTCCGCACAGTCCCAGTCAGGTCTGATGCCCGTCGTGTCCTCCGTGGTGAGGTGGGCGGGGGGCCCAGTGTTTGGAAACAGGCTTTGGGCTCTTCCAGTGAGAATATCTGCATGCAAGCACAGAGATAAAAGGGGACATTCTCAGGATGCCCATGGAAGTAGCTGCTGGCTGGAGTGGACAGGGAACCAGATGTTACCTTTGGCATTTCCATAGCTCTATGAGTTTGGATGCAGACGAGAAGTAAAGTTCAAAAGCTCATAGACTTCCTCAGATGGCATGTCCTGCTCTCTTTCATGGAACAGGAAAGGAGAATGATTGAATTGTGGAGTGTTTCCTCTCTGGTTTCTTCACTGCTTGAAATCTGGGCTTGTCTGAGAGCTCTTGACCCTGGGTAGTGAACGACCACTCCCTAAACCCCACCTGTCTGGCTGGTTTCTGCAGGGCAGAAGTAATAGGTGAAATCATGGTTAACGCCAACAGGAGAGCAAGCTTGTGCATCTCCAAGTGGTACCTGTGGCTTGAGCAAAGCAAAAGGCTTCACTCAAGTGTAAGCTGATGTATTTCTAGCCAGCAGAGGTGATTTCTCCTTTGCAACCTGCATTGGAGTTTATTTGTTCACTGAAACTTTATCAAGAGAGTGAAGGTGATTTTTCCAGACTTTTTGATGTCCTCGGGAGATAGCTTGCCTGGAGATTTTCCGAAACGCTGCAATCTCAGCTATTGCCCTTTGACAGCAGCAAAGATAAAGATACATGAACCTCCAGCTCAAAGAAGCTCCCGCCACCTCTTGCACCACTCCCTTCCTTGAGATTAGCATGCAGTCTGCTGCTTCATGGCCTGAGGCTCTGTCCTCAGAAGAAGCAACTGGGGTTTCATACACAGCCCTAATCATCCGTGAAAGTATTCTCTGAGTTGTTTCTCCTCACCATCTTTGAGCAAGGGTTTGTGCAGAGGTGTCTGAGATCTGCACAAGGGTGAGAAAGCATCAGGGTGGAGCTGACCGATCTGTTCTGACTCTGCACGCGAGATGATGGATCTTGTCTGATTTAGGCTACCTAAACAAGTAGCTGTTGCTCAGGAGCAACAAGAAAGCTGAGCTAAAACCGTGTTCCCTGGCACGGTAATGCCTGAAACAGCAGTGTGTTTATGTAGGGCTGTAAAGAAGCCAGGAAATGCCGCCAGCCTAGCTGTGAATGTCCTGGTGAACCTCCTGAAGCCCACAGCCATGCTTTCAGCTCCCTCCCTCCACAAGCATCAGACCCAAAAGGGAGAGAAGTCTGTGAAAGGGACCAGCTCGGGAGCTTGAGGCTGCACGGACCTGACGGGAGAAGGGCCTGTGGCAGCAAAGATGGAAGTGGAGGTGAGCTGCAGTCAGCTCTGGGCTCTGTCCATCCTGCAGGCTCACCACCCTCATCCCCTTCTGGGAGAGGAAGCTGGGCTCACCAGCTTGCAGTCAGGATGCAGTTTGAGAGGAGATGAAGGGCTGGGAAGAGTCCTGTTGGGCTCAGAGTCCTTGGGCTGATGAATGCAGATGAGACGTCTACTCACCACAGGCAACCTGCTGGTACAAGTCCTTCCAGAAACCAGTTGTATTCTGTCTCAGAAACAGGTTGATTTGAGTTATTTCGTGTCCACTGGTCCCCTTAGGAGAGTGCCCTGGGGACCTTCCCTCTCGAGCGTTAGGAATCTTCTGCAGATTTCCAGCACAAATGTGTCTGTGGCTGGCTTTTTCCTCATTTGTTCTTGAGCCAGAGGACAGTGCTGGAACAAACAGCTCTTCTCCCTGCCTGTACTCTTCGATGTTGATTTGAAATGGTCTGTCTTTGGCCTTGAGTTTCAGAGGGATGCATTTCAAAACCAGAAATAAATGGGCTTGAAATACTTCCCATGATTTTGCAAGTTCTTGACCCTCTGATAGCAAGATTAAAAGAAAGTTAACAACAAAATCAACATTCAGGCTGGAACCACTATTGTTAAACAGACAACACTGTAAAGCCAGTGCTTCTTGTTTACAATTGAACTCATGAATTTTTAGATATTAATGTATGAGGGATTGAGTAAACAACCATTGTGCCTCTAAGGAATGAGTCCCGGGCTGTCCTGAGCTGGAATACTTTGTACTTTTCCTGATTGCCTTCCAAGAATTTCAAATTACTCTGTAACAGAAAAACAAGCCTGCTTCACGCGACGTTTGCGAGGTTCTCGGGAGGATCTTAATTCCTTCACAGAGGGATGTGGATGGTTTTGGGGCAGAGATCTACAGCTGGGTACTATGGGCTGCTGAGCATGTAGGTAGATGTTCAGAGAGAAGTGCAGACTACCTGTGAAATATAAACTACTTGGGTCAGGAGAGCCAGCCTGGATGTCTTAAAAACCCTGCTGTGGTGCACAGGGCTGCAGCCGGTGCGTGGCCCTGTCAGTCCCCATTCCCAGTTTGATGGATGCAGAGATGTCACGAATGGTGGCCCAGCAATCCTGTGGCTGCCATGGAGAAGGAGAGGTGAAGGGACTGGTGGGAAGTCACGCAGCAGGTCAGGGTGAGAGCTAGCAAAAAAGACTCTGCTTGCCTAGGCTGTGAGCTTTTCAGGAGGAGCTGAGGTGCTCTTGGGCAAGGGTCTGTGGGAACAGCACCCAAGGACCAAGTGACAAAGGGACATGTGGGCAGGGCATGTCCCCCGATGCCCCAGGAAGACAGTGCTGTGCTCTCCAGGGAAGCTCCAGACCATAATATACTCATGGGCTCTCTAGGCTTGCCAGCATGTGGTGCACTTGCAAATTGTCCCTTATTTCTGGCT
Source organism: Apaloderma vittatum (assembly GCF_000703405.1). Classification (NCBI taxonomy): domain Eukaryota; kingdom Metazoa; phylum Chordata; class Aves; order Trogoniformes; family Trogonidae; genus Apaloderma; species Apaloderma vittatum. The sequence goes on along the minus strand of NW_009735049.1, from coordinate 1,493 downwards.
GTCCTATGCTGAACAAGTGCTCCTCAGGAGCAGTCAGCCCATTGCCTAGAACCCCTCCAACCAAAAGTAACGCTTGGGACTGGAGGCCATCCTCCTTAATGTCCCTGCTGACCCTGGGCTGCCCAGGTGCCATTTGGCTAGTTTTGGAGCTGAGACCAACAGCCAGAAGAGGAAATGACTTTCCGCAGGTGCTGGTGGCTATGGATTGCAGACAGGACATGCAACAATGGCAGCTGATGGCCTGGAAGCCTTGAGGTGTCCCTCCTGGGCAGTCCTGTCTTGGGCATCATGACCAGCACTTCAGGGAAGCAGACAGGATGGGTCACTTGCTACCTGGATTGTTCTTGGGTTTGATTTCCAAGCCAGCAGCCTGGAGCTGTGGAAAAGAGTCATGAATTTGGGTTACCAAACCATCTGCTGGCCGCATTTTAAAAAGCAATTAGAGCAAAATTGTTTCCAACCCTTCTGTTTGCAAGATGTAGTCTAAAGAGAGACAGCCAAGCCAGAATTTGCCTGATCCTGCCGCAGCCCCGAATAGGACTTAATTCGATCTAATCCCTTCACTGTGCATGCTGGAAAGCGAGGAGTTCCCTCCTGAGGGCTCAGGGAGCGTGCAGGTAAACAGGGCTGCCTTGCCGCTAAGTTTCAATGATGAGGAAACCCAGGAAAAACAGCATTTTGATACTTATTGCTTTTAATGAGAAATTATTAAACAGAGTGAAAAAAATGTAGGGAGAATACTCCTGCATGATAGAGGATGATAGCGTGTTGCTGAGGACTTGACGGATGGCAGGTCTAGGCGGTGTTGGATGGAGCTGCTAAAAGAGTGGTCTGGGGAGCTCTTTCTGGAGAACCCCACAGGCAGCGGGGACTGGTGTGGATGGGTGGGGGCATGGGACCTCTCAGACCATGAAACTTTGTTTTCTTCCTTTTCTTATGGTGAAAGGTTTGCAAAGAGGACAAAAAATTGGTAGGGCCGTTCTTAACCCTGAGGGTGGTGAGACACTGGCACAGGTTGCCCAGAGAGGGGGGGGAAGCCCCATCCCTGGAAGTTTTTGAGGCCAGGCTGGATGAGCCGTATCGAGTGGGGGGGGTCCCTGCCATGGCAGGGGCGTTGGAACTAGATGATCTTTAAGGTTCCTTCCAACCCTGACAATTCTATGATTCTAAAAGAGAAGGTAGGGTGACATCCTTGTCCCTCTTTGACAGCTTCACCTTGCCAGATGAGAGAACAATCTTGTGTTGGAGGGGAAAGTAAGGCCATGCCTGATGATGAGGAGAGGATAGTTATGTAGAGGATTTAATATTCTTTCCTACATTTTTTTTATGTCCGCAGGGTTTTCATTCCTCTTGTGACTGACCCTTGGATGCTTGGGGTGCAAAGCAGAGAGAAGTGAGGTCTGATGTTACAGAGCACCGAAGCATCTCCTTTGTCGAGCAGGAGGAGGTAACATGCCCTAATGCTGAGGATGGGATGGGATGGGATGGGATGG
>NW_009735048.1:9021-28863 GCF_000703405.1 Apaloderma vittatum | reverse complement strand
ACCCAGGGCAGGAGAAAGGCAGTGGGGAAGTGTTTGGCACTTTGTGCAGCGTTCATTGCCCAGACATCCGTTCCCTGTCTTCTCCAGGTCAGCAGAGAATCAGGAACTGCCACCGCCATGTTCTTGGCAGAGAGCAGCCCGTGTACCGCTTTTAAGTGGTTTGCATATCACCAGTGGTACACCTCAGTTTGGGAACCCCTGGTATAGTATAATTATATTTCTACAATCACGTGACCTCACAGTTTGAAATAATACATAAGCACGAGGGAGCAAATGGAGTTTCTTTTTTACCATAACTTGCACATTTCCTGACCTTCGAGTGCTTAGCTGTGCAACCGTAATGTTGAATTAAAATATTCTGAAGCTTCGAATTTCTAGGAGGGAGAGCAGAAAGAGATAAAAGGGGATTTAGAGATGTGGGTTACAGGAGAAAAGAAAATAATATAAAGCAAGAGATAAAAAGGAGAGGGTTCTTGCTTTTTGTTATGCTGGGGTACTGTGCAGGAAGAGTGGGTAGGTGATGTTAAATCCAGCTCAGTAAAGTCAGATAAGTGTTCTTGCTATGAAGTTGGTGTTAAATTAATGCAAAGATGATTAATATGAAATTAATGTAAAGAAAACCATGCATACAGACAGAAATTATAAAACTGTGTACTTACCTGTGGTTTGCTATTTTGGTGTTTGAAAGCTACTGCAGTTAGAATATCTGCATAACCCCTGGTAAAGAACAAACAGCTCAGATGTAAATTCTGTGGCTAGAAACATGGGGCATCATCCCAGCTACTGAGAATTCACTGCGGAACTGCTGATATTGCCTGAGCTGCCCAATAGCTGCGAGTAAAAAGCATGTCTGTGGCTTTAGTAGCCTGCTCGTATTGGGAGCGTTTGCCTGCACCCGCTGCCTGGTGGTGGAAAAGGGAGTTTCTGTTCCACAAAAAAAAAATAAATTAAATTAATACCCATAATCTCTACTCCTAAAAACATCCTCTCTCTCCCCCACCACAGCAAACCCCAAAGGAGCCCTTTGACGCAAGAGTTCCTGACGTGCTATTTTAAAGGCAGGCGAAGGAGGAGCGGGGTGGATGGGAGCTCCCTGCGGGGGCTGGAGGGGAGCCGAGGCCTCGGGGGGGTGTTGCCGGTTCCCCGCAGCCGAGCGGTTCTGCCCCGGTGCCACGGAGCACTCTGAGCACCCCGGCTGAGGTTCCGAGATGGATCCAGGGCCCCTGGGAAGGTGACCCCTAACCTTGCCTTGCAGCTGCTCTGCTGCCTGCCTGTTTCTGAGGGTAGTTCCCTATTGCTAAAGTAGTTGGAACATTTAACGGTTTTTTAGGTTTTTTTCCCGGCAGCTGTCAATTTGATTGTCAATTTGAATGGGGAAAGATTTCTTTCTGGTGGTTTTGATGTCCATGTTAGAAAATATTCATTCTCAGTTGCTTCCCATTCAAGTTACTTTGCTGAATTGAATTGAACTTTTACATGAAATATTGTGCTTTTTATTTGCTAGGTTCTCTCCTATGGGTGTAGATCACATGAGTGGGCTTTCTGGTGTAAATGTTCCAGGAAACGCATCTTCTGGCTGGTGTATCTTCATCTACAACCTTGGTCAAGATGCTGATGAGGGAATCCTCTGGCAGATGTTTGGCCCCTTTGGTGCGGTTACCAATGTGAAAGTTATTCGAGATTTCAACACCAACAAGTGCAAAGGGTTTGGTTTTGTGACCATGACAAACTATGAAGAAGCTGCAATGGCCATAGCAAGTCTTAATGGCTACCGCCTGGGGGACAAAATCTTACAGGTTTCCTTCAAAACCAACAAGTCCCACAAATAACTTGCTCGTGCTTTTTTTTTTTTTTTTTTTTTTTGTATGGAATAGATAATGGAGTGACAGAAGTTGAAACATTTTTTTGTTAGTGTAAAACTCATTTTGCGCCAATTTTCACAAGTGTTTGTCTTAGTCTAAATGAGAAGTGAAAAAGGTTTTATATTTTGGGATGCAACTGACATGTTCAAATGTTTGAAATCCCACAATGTTAGACCAATTTTAAGTTCCTTTAAGTTATTTCATTTAAGACATGTTAAAAATCCCCTCAAATCTTAAGTAGATTGCATTAACTAGACCCTCTGGATGGTGGTAAAATTGAAGCATGCTTTCACTTATGAGACTAACATTTGTTCCGTTGAATGTTGTCTGCAAGCAAAACTGGAATTTTCTGAAAAATATCAGGCTGAATTCGTTGATTTATTTTTTTCCTTGTTTCTTTATGTTGTTGTTTTTCCTCCCCGTTCCCCTGACCTTCTCTACCCCTGACTCGGTAGTATGGAAGAAAAGTTGAGAAATACTAATGTTTGAGTTGACAGTAAATTGTTTGATCGATTAATATTGATTTCAACGTCTAGAGTGGAGGATTAGGCTTTTGAAAGTCAAGGTCTTGTAAGTAGTAGCATGCCAGCATAACTTTTAACACCATTGGGGAGGTAAGTTGCACACTGAGCAGCAGCCAAGATGTCAAATTGGAAGGTTTTCTTGTTTTAGAGACACAACTTTTAAAGCCCGCCCACTTCCGAATAGGCACGGACCAAAGAGTTTCAAAGAAACTCCGGGAAGATTTCAGAGTCAAAATGAAACTCCAAAAACGAGAGCGTGAATCTATGTTGCTACTTTATCAACCTGAATCTCTTCTGTCCAAATATTTAATGCATGGTGCACTACTTACTGGTACATTATAATGCAGCAAGATACTTACTCGTTTTCAAAGATCATTATAGTTTGAATTCCTTTGGTAGTTCTACTTTGTAAAGAAAAACAAAAAACAGTTATAAACATTTGAGCATTGTATTTCTCGCATCCCTTCTAATGAGTGCTAGATTTTTCTATTTTAATAGAATTTTGTTTTGACGACTAGCTTTACTTATTGAACACTCAGCAGAAAAGTACTTACTATTTGCAAGTTAGATATTAACGAAACCCCCCTTTGATTTGTAGATTTAAAGATTAATCCCCCAAGTTTTCTGCAGACTGCCTTGAAACTTTGAGTTGTTCTGTTTCTGTTAATTTTCTTTTGCTTTTTTGTGTTTTTTGTTTGTTTTTACTTTTGCATTTAAGAACATTAAATTTGATTTTGTTTTGCTCAAATTTTGTTTTGTTTTTTATTTTCTGTTATTTTTTTGCTGAGTATTGCACAAAGAGTGTCCAGCTTTCACAGAGGGTTGTTTTCAAGAACTGTAGCTCCTCTTATTTGAGTTTTGAGTGACTCCTTTGCCAGATGGGTAGAAGAAGAAGGGTTGTGAAACGAGAGCGCTGCGACAACTCTGGCGCGTAGAGGCCGAGTGCCACAGACTGCCGTGACCCTCCGGGTGTTCCCTGGTAGGAACCCTGGGAAGGGTTGCTCCGTCAGGTAACGGCTGTGTAAGGAAACTGCGCACGACTAGAGGCTGGCCTGGGCCACTTTCGGCTCTCGCCTTTCCCTTCGGTTGCCCAGAGGGTCGAGCAAACGTGAAAACGAGGTCGGTGGCAGTTTTATTGCAGTGTCTCCTGTTTTGGCGTGAACCTCTACCAGTCCCAAAGTTGATTTTTTTTTTTCATCTCCGAAGGCCGTACCATGCTGCCTGCTTGTATCGCTCCAGCCCTGGCTGCCCTTGCCTTGTGCTCGCGGTCGATTCTCCCTTTCCCACGGTAGGGTCAGCCCGGCGGAGCTCGCTGCCCGTCTCTGTTAGTTACCTCCAGCGCTCTCTAGGAAACGCTCAGCTGATCCTTGTGGAGCAGGCAGTGGCCCACTCAAAGGCGAGCAGATCGGCTGGCCCGGTGAGCAGCCTCCCTCTGGCCCGAGCTGGCGTGCAGCGAGCGGAGGTGGGATTTTGGCTCTGAACACATCCAGCCTGGCCTTTCCTGCCGGCCCGGGTGGCTTCCCCATCCTCCGAGAGGCGTGAGGGTGTGTAAAGCGGTAGCTTGGTCGAACAACTCCCACCTTCCACGTGTGCTGAGTGTCATTTCCAGATGATTCTCATCCTTCGTTTACCGCTTCCTTTCTCTGTACAAAGAGAGGCTCGAAGGCATTTGGGGCATTTCTCCCGCATTTAAACTGCGCGGAATAGAGAAGCTCTGACCGGGTCCCACTACCCCTTCACCTCCCCCGTCCCACAGAACTGGCTCTGTGGTACTTTCTAATTCCCTGTCGTTGCCTCTTGCCTTATTTAATCTGAAGATGAATTTTCAAACGGAACAGGAGTTATTTTGTCACAGTATTCAGGGTGGGGCTTCACGCTCCGACAGATGACAGCCCAAATAGTTATTTGCGTTGGGAATCCTTACAAGCACGCTGGCCGCTGCAGCGCTATCCGCAAGCAGGTCCCGGCCCGCGTTCTCGGCGGCACGTGCGCTGAGCTCACCGGCTGCCGCTTCTTTGGAAAACTTTTCTTCGAGCCTTTTTTGACATCACTGTCATCTGACTGCTTCCATTTCTCTTTTTTCCTCTCCTCATTTCTCATTCTTTGCTAAATCAGAAAGAAACTCAGGCTGTCGTTTCAGCAGTGGTATGAAAACGGCTCTTTTAAAGAAACGTCTGATCCCAACTTCCTTTGGCAGTTGCTCCGAAAATAGTTACCGGGTGATTTATGTGAGCAAAGCCCTGCTGCTTCAGTCAGGGAAGAGAGGAAAAAAAACCTCAACCTGCTAAACTATCAAGAGCTGGTACCAGAAGTGTGTGGTCTGCACCGTTCCAACAGTCAGTAGATACGTGGCAGGAATAGCTGAAGTCAAGAAAAAAATGGTGTATGTCCTCTTGATGCTTTTGGTCCTGAACAACAGCCCTTGCATCCTTCTAGTAGAGACCAAAAGGAGGGTTCTGCAAGTGGAAACAAGTGATCTGCCGGAGGTTTTTTCTTCCCCAAAGGTAGGAGCAATGGTTCCCTTACCTCGTCATCCAGCACGCCCTCCTTTGAAGCCCTCCCTTGAAAAATACGGGTTACAAGAGAGATTTTGGCCTCTTGATCCTTAAGGAGTTTAGAAAAAATGCGGATACCTTCTGCTTTTTCATCCTTTAACTTGATGAAATACAGACATTTCCTTCAGGTGATGCTTCTTCTCTCTTAGTGCTTGCAAGATCTTTGTGAAACCAAAGCCTCTTTCAAACCAGAGGCCTGTTGTGTGTCTTGTGAGGTGCAGTGAGCTCAGTAAGAGAATCCTAGAAAGTCTTACTTGCTTGGAGTAGGACGTGTTGATCAGATTTTAAAGGCCTGGGTTTGATGATCCCTACAGGGAACAGGGAAAGTGTCTGCATCCTTGCAGGACACCGCGGGTACCTGCCTCTGAAGGTACAGTTCTTCATGAGGACACAGAGTCAGGGCGCTGCTGGCATTGCAGGGTCTTGTGGGTGGATGTCGAAGAGAACTCCGCTGCTCGGGGGCAGGGCGTGGGGTTTTATGCCGGTATTTCTGAAGGGATCCGTCTGGCTTCCACAAACCCCTAGTCTGGGCAACACCTTGTTCTGTGTATTTGATCAGACAGACAAATGCGGTGACCAAATGAGGAGTTCAACTCCCCGTGTTTCAAAAGAAAAAGGGACGAAAAGGGTTTTTCATCATCTTGCGGTCAGACCAGCTGACCTTCGAGCTGCAGACCCATGACCGGGAACAAGACTGGGGCAGGACGGGCAGAGCTCCAGCCCGGCTTCTTTTTCAGACGGACCTTTCTGCATCCAAAACTTGCACGGAGAGAGAACTTGTTTGCATGTGAATGCGCAGCGCTTCAGCAGCAACCAGCCTGTGCTTCTGCAGCTCTGGCCCAGCGTGGGTGAGCGGGGCGCTCGCCGGGCTGGCTGGCAGGGAAAAGGCTTCCCCGCGCCAGGGCAGGATCGCCCCGGGAATCAATTGGCCTTCAGGGCTTGGAATGTGAAGCCAGTTCTCTTTTTCAGGAGACTTGACCAGCTGCTGAACGTCTGGTGTTATTCTAATTACTGTTTTGTCACTTCGAGCTTTAGAATCGCTTCGGTTGATCTTTGTTATTTCTTTTGAAAGGGAAGCTCTGCTTCCCTTATTTAGTATCTATCCTTTTCTTCGCTTTTTTTTCAAGTACTTACCCTACTGGACATGCCGGGAAGGCTCTTACCAGACCCAGACACGGCTGCTAAACGCGCTTCTTCCGGGGCTGCTTCCAAAACTGCACGTGAGCAGTCTTGATTCTCTGCGAGACTGTGGAGTTTCACTCTAAAACGAGACAATGCGTAGTTAAGAGCAAAACTGTCCCGATTGCGGTTGACGACCACCTCCAAACTTCTTTGAAGATGTTCTGGGCTTTAGCTGTGTTGTACAAAATAAAACCAAATAATATTAAAAAAATAAATAAACTGGGTTCTCTTAGTATGTTTTAGGAAGAAAAAAAAAGATTTGTAAAAATTAAAATTCCTTGAAGGCTTTATTCAGACTTGGTCTTTTCCAGTCTGTTCATTTCTTAATCAGTTTTTATTCCTGCTCAGTAACTTACATTTGCTTCCCAGGTTTCCACTATGAATGGAATTTACTGAAAGCTAGCCGCAAGCCTAATCACAGTTTAAACCTTCGGTTAACCGCTTGCAGGTAGGGGAATTGCACAGTAAGTACGGAGAAGGGAGCTCGGACGTTGCTGTGTGCTTTGCTCTGAGCTGGCAGAGGCACGCGCAGTTCCTTCAGGAGAGGAGGCAGCGACATCAGAAACGCAGAATGCGAAGCAGCTTAGTGGGTGTAGTTCTGCCGTGGTTCCCTTTGGGCCGGGGGCTGTACACCGAAGCACTGAATTGATTTTGCTCTTCAAGCTACGTCATCATGAGCTTGGGTTTCCTTGGGACGCTGGGCTCTGCTCCTCTGGCTGAGGGAGGGGAACGGAGCCCCTGGCGGGGCTGAGCTTGTGCCCATCCCTTCGCTTCTGCTCTGGCCCCGGGACTTGGAAGGACTTGGAGGATCCAGCTTCTAGGGCTGGAAGGAGGAGTCAGGAAGCACCACTGGCCAGAAGCAGCGTCCCCGCAGTGGCGCCTGCCCCAGCGCCTTTGTCCTTCCCTGGGGCTGGTGACGGGTTTTTGTATTTCTGCATCATGCTAGCCTGAAAGCCTCGGAGAGTTCAGAGAGAACACAAGTCGCTGAAGTAGGATCAATCTCTCTCTGCAGCGAGTGTGAGTCGGGCAGTTTGTGGGCACTGAGCTTGGTCCAGGTGACCCAAGGGAATGAGGAAACGTTTCTGTAGGGGCATTAAGCGTTCTAGTAATGTCATCCATACAAAGCAATTAAACATCTTTTTCTGAAAAAAAATTAAAAATGGCATAGCTACATTTGTAGAAACAATGTTCAGCAGTTAAAAACAAAAAGGATGAAATAACTGTAACGGTGATCCGTTACTCTGAATGCTAAGTTTTGGAGCTGAATAGTCCCAAAGGTTCTTAAATATTTATTATAATTTTAAGTTGTTTTAATGTTCTGGCTAAGGTCAATAAAGTAGAGATTCTTCAAATATTTCAGAAGAGATTTTTGTCAGCATATTCTAAGCTGTAATAACTGAAGTTGCTTTTTGGATAGTTTATAGTTACATACGTGCTTTTAAAAAAAACCAAAAAAACAGACCTTGGAAAACGTCCACACGTTTCCTTTTTTTAACAAAATAAACAGGTCATAGAATAATACAAATCGTCCATTAAAAGCTGTTCCTCGGATACATCTACCTGCAAAATGTTAGGGCTTGTGGGAGGGTTTTGTTTGGTTTTTTTTTAATGTACAGCTTTTTGTGAACTGCTGCCGCCGATCTCCCGGTTCCACCCCAAGTGTCCAACACGGCGCAGTTTCTCCTAACGCTCCCTCCCACAGAAGGGCCCCGGATTTTACTTCCATAACGAGGAGCTTTGTCCTTTGTGACACTGTCAGGGAAGCACCTTGTTGGGATGTTTCTGCTTTGAGGCTCCAAAGAATTAGCTTTAGGGTAAAGGGACCAAATTCACATTTAGCGTAAGAAAAGAGCCCCTTAGCAGAGCTGCCCTTGGCTTTGGTGTTTTTTTCCAAGAGCTGAATTTGTCACCTGGGTGCTTTAACCTCTGTATTGGGGAGCAGAAGAGTCGGTGCCGTAGGCGCGTTCCTCTGAGGTAGCCCCGCGCTTCTGGGTGTTGGACGCTTGGCATGACAGAACCGATAAATCCAAAGGGCGACAGGCTGGCCTTTCTCTCCTGTGCTCGTCACGCCGTGTTGCTTTACTGTTTGCTAATTTAAAGAGCGTGGAGCTCCTCAGAAGGGTCCCCGGTACCTCGCGAGAGGCGCTCCCTGCGCATCGCGTCCCGTCTCCAGGCCGCAGCCGGGGCACGACTCAGACTCTCGGTTGGTTTCTGAACGCCGCTGCTCTCAGATTAAGGAGCCGCGCCGTCGCTCCCGTCAGCGCTGCTCGTGGTAGGCTTCACTTAGGCAAAACGTTTGCCGTGTTGCTTTCTCCTTGTCGGGGTTTTAAAACCCAGCGGGGAGGTTCTTTAGGATCACTAAAGCGAAAGGCACCCCCCCGGCTGCGGGTTTGACTTGTCGCACTCGGTAAAAAGGTCCAACTAGAGCTATTTTTCTGTTGAGTGGGATTTTCAGCACTCTATAAATTCTTCTTTTTTTGTGTTGGTAATGCTGGAAAATCAGTAATAGTCGAGCTGCCACCTGGAACCTTGAAAAAATTGTGTTCACGTTCTAGAGTCTTTATTCTCGTGCTGTCGTTCCTTCCTTTGAAGCGTTTTTGAGCAACTTTTCCGCGGTACAGCTGAACTTTTTCACTTGGTCATTGAGAAGAAAATGACTTGAGACGTTTGACACATAAGTTGGGAGAAACCTTTATTTGACCAGTAATTTTGAATAACACTGTACTTCTAGTCTTTTTCTTGATTTAATTTCCCTTAACTTATGTAATCTTTTGTTTATAAATTATTCTGTTTGTGGGACAGAAGGTTTTATCGATTGTTTTCCATACTGTACAGTATATGGTTAAACATTTTGTATATTTAGTGTGTTTTTAAGTTATTGATTTGTTTTATATCAAATAATTTATTTTTCAGGTACCATTTTCATTTAAACTTTGTTTTTACATGGGTTTATTTTAAATAAAGTATGACACTGCTTTCCAAATGTCTAAAATGAAGTTGAATCCCATTGTGTTATTTTGAGACTACTTCTGTAAGTTAACTTCTTTTAGAAATAACTGCAAAAATGTACCAAGTTCCTACTTTGGTTGTGCTTCAGTTTGAGTGCTTGGAAATTTTCTGCGATGATTTTTGAGCAGTTTGGAAAAAAAAAACATGGGAATTTTCATATTGAAACAGTTGAAAGATTTGTTGAATGAAGCAGCAGCTTTGTAGAATCCTGTGGATGGAATTTATGAGCATTGTTTTCTATATGGTATTTTCAAAATTAAAGGAAACGACGCCCAGATCTTTTGTGCTAATGTTAATACTTAAATTATCTGTCAGTCCAAAGGAGTTTTGTACTTTTGCCACATGTTCATTACTGGTTTTGTTGAACACTTGTTTGGAACATATCGCTGATGTTTCTGAATGATCCATGATGAAAGGTGATGTACTTCGAAATAGAATTAGGCTTTTACTTAACTGTTCATATTTTGTCTCTTTTTTTCCTGCAGGAATTGGATTATTATTGTGCAATTGGGAATTTAATTTTTTTTTTCCCAGAAGAATCTGAACTGTGTTCATGACTAGGCTAAGCACGCGCACTCCACTAAAGATTTCGGTACTTGTAGCCTTGTTAGAAAGATGGAATTAAAAGGCGGCGCATGATTTCCTCTTTATTTTTCAGGAGGAAAAAGAAAAACCCAACAAAAAGTTATTATCTCCATTTCCTGGTGTTCCTCCTGATTAAACCAAAACCCAGCTCCACTAGCACTCAGAAACGCGGCACGGAAAGGTTGGAGGAGAGCGAGCGGTGCCTCGGGTCAGGTCGGGCAGGATGGGCTCCCTGGTGTAACGGCCACGGGGCACTGGTGTAAATGAGTTTTTGAAGAAGTGTTGATGAAAAACCAAACCCTGTCCTTTCAGTCGCAAGGAACCCGTGTGCTGCCGTTGGCTCTGAGCGGGTTCTGTTCGCTCTGTGTTACTCCTTTTTCCACCGACACACATTTTCCAAGTTTGGGTACCTTGAAGTGGGCTCCTGCAGGCGCCCTGCTGCCTTCTCTGCTCGCCAGAATTACCGATCGGCTTCAGACCTGGCCCCTGATCTTACCTCTGAGGTGTTGGCCCTGATTTTTCCCTTATCTTAATGACTTACCTATGGAAGGGGATGTAGTAAAACGTAGTGTCTTGTGTGCGGTAATGTGGAACGGATGACGTGTCAGCTCGAGCATCTCCCTGCAGTGGAAAACCAGATTTCCAGTTGTTTTTTCTTGTTACGGTCATGGATCAGTCCAGCACTGTTCACCGAGTTAAGAGTGGTTCTTTGTGCTAAACCAGCGAAGAGCAGAAATGAGCATTTTCTGTTGCTACCAACGTAACGATGGGTTGTTGAATGTGCAGCATCCCTTGTCAGGGGGTGCAGAATTTTAGACCTTTTCTGGCTTTTCCTTTGGGTAGAACTGAGGCAGCTCCTACATTCTTACTCCCCCGGCTTGATGCACCTCGGGCACGTTTGTTCTGAGCAAAGTTGTATTTTGCAGCTTTTTTCTCTTGCGAGAAATCATGAGGGGAAACACGTCTGAATCACCAGATTACTAACAGATAGGGCCCTGTGAAGCGTGGGCACCGCTCGGGAACGGCAGGTGGAGATTCCAGTTTTGCAGAGTTCTCTGCCTTGAGACTCTTCCCCCGCTTGCTCTGCTGTGGCACCGTCCCTGCGCTTCAGGTTCATCCCCTTTATTTTGAAAATATTGAGGGCGGAGGCGGGAGGGAAGAGGCGTTAAACTGCACCCATTCCCATCTCACTGCTACATCGGGAAACAAGGGACCAAAAATTTGACCCTGTCTTTTCGATTTTTCTCCATCTCCTCCCTTTATAAAAAAGAAACGGGGAAGAACATGGATGTAAGGAATGGCTTCCCGAGCGATGTTCATGGTGCTCTGGGTTTTGTCTCCGGCAGCCAGAGAAACCGTTTGAGGCAATGTCAGAGGGGCCCTGCCCCTCCCCCTAATACCTTCTCTCCTTTTGCTTCTTGATTTTTGAAGCTGCCTTTCTTTTCCTTTAACTGTTTCCATTTTCCTCGTTTGCTCACAGCAGGAGACTGGAAGGAAAGGCAGAACCTTTAGGGTAACTTTTACCCCCGTGTGTTACCCCTGCACTTGAGGGAAGGTGAACGAATAGCCATGTTTTACTCCTGTCGGTGACACGTACTTTCTGTTTTTTCCCCCATTCTTTATGTAGAGAAGCAGCGAGTTTAGCAAAATGGGAACCCCTCTAGTTTGTCAGAATGTAACTTCTACCAACATCTCACTGGCCAATAGTTTTTTTTACTTTACAACCAAATCAACTTAAGCAAAATTTGTCACGGTTAAACACAGATTCTGTTTGAGGTGTAAGTATGGTGTCTAATGCTTTAAACATGGCGTTTTTTGGAATGTATTGACTTCTCTCTGCAGAGCTGGAATGCCTATTAAAGAGCACGTTCTCAAACTGGAACTCACGAGGAACTCCCCTGAGTTTAATAAAAATGCATGTGGGGCTTCTGTGTTCTTGGAATAGGTACCAGCGGACCTGTTAAACTGAATTTAACTGAACTTTTGCTTGCATGTGTTGGAACAGATTCTGCCCCCAAGTGCAGCCCGTGCATGCTACCAGGAAAGATCATAAAGGAGAGCAAAGCACAAGTGGTTTGGCTTGGGAGCAGTGTTGGGTCAGGGTAAACAGTGCCGAGCTGCCTCCTCCTGGGCTTCAGTAGGTCCAGCTCAGGTGTCCTGGCAGGAGCGTGTGCTCGCGCTCGCAGGATTTCAGGGCTGTGCTGCAGCCTCTGCCCAGCTGTGGTAAGTAACTCCTGCCCTCCTCTGGAGCCCCAGCACAAAGGCCTTTGCTCTCGGGCTAACCAGACCTGCAAAATTTGGGCTGAAGCGTTTTTTTTGTGACCGTATATCCTACCGCTCCTTTCTGCCCCAGATTGTTCCTTCTGCTTAGCGTCTTTCAAGGGACACAGCACATGTTTATATGTGTGTATATGCCCCTGTATATAATATCCATATGTGTACGTGTGTTAAAAATGATGCAGACTGCGTTTACAGATAGTTTGTTTAAGAGCACAGATAGGGATCTTGTTAATTGTATGTATTAGCCGTGTGCCTCTGCTGGGTATACACATACATGCTATTCCACATGCCAACACGGTATAGAAGTAAGTCATAAAAAGACATATACCCTTAAAAAGCCAAGTTTATATAATGCTTTATAGTTACAAGGGGCTGTTAAAGATAGTACCGTGATGTGGTGAGCAAACTATGGAAGTTTAAAATCAATCTCTAGCTGGGTAAAAATGTAACATCTAAAGTTTCTCTTGAAAATTGAGAAAATGGGCACATCTGTATATTGTATCTTAATATTTCTCGGCAGTGGTCTGTGTAACACACAGCATCGCTGCTCTTCAGGGAGCACCTCCCGTTCACTTCTCCCTGTGAGAGGAAACACTGTTGCTTCTTCGGGAGTCGGTGACTTCTGAAATTACTTTTGCTTTGGTTTAAGCCACCTTTGCTACCTTCCCCCCCTCCCCCCTTTCTGTTTTTACCATATTTCGTGGGCCTTAATGCTTTAATCCTTTCTTACTGCAGGAATGGAGGAAGGAAGACAATTCAGCTTCAAGGAGGACTCTGAGTCTAGTGCCGTGGCAGTGACTGACCTCGTGTGTCACGGCACAGCCCGATGGCCCGGGGGGACACCGCAGGCCCCGCTCCCCTGCCCCTCTCACTGGATTCCAGGGTAGACATCCTGGCTGCCTTAGATAAAACACATTGAAGCGTCACCCCGGGCTCTTAAGTGCTTCTTTTCTGAACAAGGCAAGTTCAGGTTTGAGGTAGAACTCACTGACGCTGTTGGTCGCTCAGCTGGCTGAGCCCTGCTCCTTCTGTCCCAGCGCTGGGACAGGTCCTAGCGAGCGTTCACGCAGCCCTGATTTGCACCTTCCGATACTTAAACACAGTTGTTTGCAAAGACAGCATGAGGTGAGCGCTGGGTTTGAAGCTTCCTGCGTTCCTCCCGCTCCCGGCATTGCAGCACGTTCAACTAGGCAGGTGTGAAGCCTCGCGAGCTGTGGGGCTGCCGGTGACCAAGGAGCGATTGCCCTGAATTTGGCCTCTTCACATTCACACAACAAGCACCGCCCTTACAGAAGGACTAACCTCCGCTGCTTGGAATCCCATTTCCCAGTTCCTTTGCCCAGTATTCCTTCGGGCTTTGGACGAGGGAATCGTGCAAACTGGTCGCACCCAAGAAAATTAAAAGGGAAAAGGACGGAGCTTTTGTTGAATTGAGGAGGTTAAGGCAGCCTGACGTGATTTATCAAATGCTCTTTCTGCACAGGGGAGCTCAGCGATGGTTTGGTGGCTGCTGGGTGTTAAACACAGCCAAGGGAGGGTTTCCATGGGGGGCTGTTGGGCAGGGACTCGTTGGAGAGCTGAGCTTTTCATCCTTTTGCTCCGCGAGGGAGGTGAGCACTGTCGGATCCTGAGCAACCTCTTTGTTGTGCGAGCCCAAGGAGGAGAAGAGGCGTGACACCCTGGCAAGAACGAGGAGGAAATGGTTTTGCTCGGAAGCATTTTAGTCTCGTAGTCTTTCCTGAAGGTGGGATCCTCTCGCCTGCTGGCCCCTGCTGCCGGAGCTGTGCTCTCGGCCAAGGTCTGTCCACCTCCTGCTCCCTGCAGGAGCCGCCCGAGTGAGAAGTTCATTCGGTGGCTGTGGTTCCGTGCTGTTGACACTCGTACCTGTGTGAGGTTATCAAAGTGCCGTGGCGTGGTACGGCTTCCAAAATGGTTTTGTGTTACAGGACGATTTTAGATACTGAGGTCCTAAAAACCCCCAAACAATAATAATAATTGAACGTCGTAAAGAAAACGGCGAAGGTGAGTGCTGGGTCTGGTTGTAGGTGATGGTGTTGCTATAAATGCTCCGATCTCCAGCACGTTATACCAGCCCTCCCCCATCACCTTATCTGTGCTGATAAACCTGCGTTGAAAGGAAAGAGAAGCCCCACCAGTGGTTACTTGAAACCTCAAGCAGTTCTTGGACCTGTTTGCCGTGTAGTCCTGTACCTGCCAGCGCTGCTGATGGGAGCTGTTCAAGGGTGGGAGCTTGGGGCTGCTTCAGGTGGCAGTGCCACCCAGGGGTGCCATCGGAGGGGCTCTGGGTGCTTGGTGGCAGCTGGGTGGAAAGGGAGGAACTGGTCAGGAAACCAGCTGGGCTAGAAGGGGGACTCTGCGGGTGTGAAGGGCAGTGGAGGATTTTTCTTGGTCAGGATTGCCAGTGTGATCGTCAGCATGCGTTCTTGGCAAAAAACTAAACCACTACAAACAGACCCCAAACCTGAAAAACTACAGCCCTGGAAAAAATCCAGCCCAAAACACTAAGTGAAAATAAGGGTAGGTGGAGGTGGAGGAGGGTTGGTTAGTAACAGGAGGTACCTGTGAAAGAGCAGGAGGTGAGGTGGGCTGGGGAGGGAATTGTAGAATGATGGAACGGCCCAGGCTGGAAGGGACCTTAGAGATCATTTAATCCAACCTCCCTGTCATGGAGAGGCTTCATTCTGGGCTGCAGCGGGAACGTGGGGTGTTCGGCAGAGGAAGGGTCCCGACACGGGGGAACTCTTGGTGGCTGCAAACCCAGAGGCTGATGTGTTCTGGAGTGTAAGTGCATCGCTTGCCCTGGAGTTCTGGCGGCAAATACGTTAAATTGTCAAGCCTGGTGGTACCTTACGAGTGGAAAATGGCAAATAACAGGCAGACGTGCAGCAGGGGAGCGGGGTCGGTACAGGCACCGTTAATCTGAGCTTGGTGCTGCGCAATGCGTTTCAGCAGGTGCGACGCTTCTCCCTGCAAAGTGCCAAACCCCGGAATTAGAAGCTGCAGCAGCTTCTGGCAAGGGGCTGTGCACTGAGGAGACTTGATCCCACCAAGGCATAGCCTAACAAATTATTCTGAAGTTGTGTATTTCAGATTTTGAATAACAGCTTTAAAGGTAGGGAGAGAAATGAAGTGGTTCCCCTACATTCTGTCACAGATTGGCGCAGTTTTTAGGGCAGAATCGTCAATTTGGTGGGTTCCTTTGCTAAGTCCTTTATAAAGAAAGAAATTTTGTAAATGCAGTAACTCCCATTTGTCCGGATTTATTAAAAAAGTCCCGTATGGAACTTTTGTTCCGTAAGGAGGCTTGATGCGTAAGGCAGTGACATGCAAGAGCTGTAAGCAAGGAGTTAACTAAAGCACAGACTTGGTTTTGGATTCTGGGCTTTAGGGTGCAGTCGAGCAGTGTTCTTTTTACAGCAGGGAGTTCGAATAGTAATGACACTCGGCTTTTATCATCTTAATTTTACTTTTTCTGCCAGGGTCTCCTTATGTAGTGTAGAACAAGCTACTCGATTCTTCAGTTTTTCTCCTCTTTTGACCCATTAGATCCTACGATCTCTTTTTCTCCTGTCTGAATTTCAGAGTTGGTGCGTGGGTTAATTTTTACACTCTCTTTAGTGCTTCCAACTTAGTATTTTAGTTCACATCGTGGTTGGTCGTTAGAATAACACACAGTTGGAGAAGAGAAGCTTGTGCTGGGTTCTTCCCAGACTGCTAAGCCAGTGTGAACGACGCTGTGGACTTCACCTGCGTGGGTCCTGCTCCCAGCCTCGGGCTTCGGTGGGCAGGGTGAGCGAATGCACCTTCGGGTTCTCCAGGAATGGGTTCTTTTTACCATCCTGAGACAGAGAGCAGCGGCACCGCGGCTCAGTCCCGTTGGTCTCACTGGTGCACTTGATATTCTGCGTGGGGGTGTAAAGAGAAGTAGCCAGAGCTTCTGCCTGGGAGTTGTGAGCAGAGAGAAGACCTTGGGAGTTGTAAGCAAAGAGAAGACCTTGGGAGAGCACCGTGTCTGCTGGGGCTTAGCGAGGAGGAGTGAAACGGAGTTAAGCCTGAAGACAACATTCTGAAGGTGGGAGTCGTGCTGCTGCCATTATTAACACTCCAGCACCAGAATGTGGTTTAAGATAATGCTTTGCAGGTGATTGAAGACTTTGGGAATATTGAAAGGGAAGCGAGGAGGAGGATGGCCGAGTAGTTGTGGTTCTGCTGGAGGAAGGACAGTGAGGAGAAGATCGGAGGTGATGCAGCCAGGTAAGTGAAGCAGCAACTTGGGCGTTGGGTGTAGTGGTTCCGCTTGTTGTTCTTCCCGGTCGGTGAGAGCTGTGGTTTGGGTTGTCCGTGTCTCAAAGCCAAAACCTGGTCTTAGAAAGTTGGAAGGCTCGGCATCCTGTCTTGGCACAGGCAGGTAATGTTGAGTGAGATTCATCCAAGCCTGTTTGTAAAGAGACTTCAGAAGTTGATTCGTCTGCTCCTAAAATGATGAAATTTAGAATCATAGAATGTGTTGGGTTCAAAGAGACCTTTAAAGGTCATCCCCTGCAGGGAGCAGGGACATCGTCCCCCAGAGCAGGTTGCCCAGAGCCCCGTCCAGCCTGACCTTGGGTGTCTCCAGGGATGGAGCCGCCACCCCCTCCCTGGGCAACCCGGGCCAGGGTTTCACCACTCTCGGAGTAAAGAACTTCTTCCTATTTGCTGCTTGTGAGGGTGCCTGCCTCTCCCTGTTGACTGTGGGGGGATTCATTTGTGTAGTTCAAATGGGACGTGTAACTTCTAGAACATAGAGGGAGGTGTCTGTTGCACACGTAGGCGCCTGGATGGCAGCTCTTGCACAAGACTCGCTGACTCCTCACGTGGATTTTGGAGCATCTTGTCCAGGGCTTCCCCTTGCTGAAAACCCAGGGAGGACGTCAAAGGCGGGGAGATGCAGCGCGGTGCAGAATTGCTCCGGCTTGTCCACATCAGAGCCAGCGAGTCCGTGAGGCGTCTGCACTGCCTTCTGCTGGGGGGCTCTGCTTGGCGGTGGGGTGTCCAGCCATAAATCGTGGGTGCTCAGACACGAATCTTGCGTGCCCAGCAGAGTGTTGATGCGTTTGAACTAGAGGACGTGTAGAGCAGGGCTGAGCTTCGGGGCAGTTTGCAAACGATGCTGCCGACACCGCGGTTGCAGCGTCTTGCTTTGCTCTCGTACTGCTGCATCGTGGCGAGAGGTCATGGGGCGAGGAGCACGTGTCTGCAGTGTCGTAAGGGCTGGGAGGATGGATTGGGGTTTTTCTAGTAAGTTTTCCTATCACCTCAGGCAAAATGAGAAATCCCTCAAGGGAATGAGTATGTGCAGCAAGTCGGAAGGGGAGAGGAAAAGCCAAGTGGGAGCGCACGTTGCTGAGGCAGGCACTGGCTGTTTAAAGGAGCGTTTGGAGTAGGTGATGTGCTGCTAATTTAAATTAAAAAAAAAAAAGGAGGAAGTTAAGCAGCGTGTGTCACTTCGAGCTGCTTTGGAAATCTGATTTTACTGAGAAACCTGGCGTTGTGACAGATTTGAATAAAGACTTTAAAAACTTCTTGTGGAATGGAATTTTCAGCAAGTTCTTCTAGAAAATGTGCACGGGGGTAATTTGAAATGAGAAAGTGGGAAGTTTGGGCCGCTTTCCGCATCTATTCTGAGTTTATTTTGCCACGTGCTACAACTTTGAGTAATTTTGCCCTTGGCATTTTCAGTAAATCATTGTGATCTAAAAGAAAGACAGCAGCGCTCTCTACTGACTTTACACAGAGCGTTTCAAGTCTTCGCTGCTACTACGGTCGTTATTTTTAAATCCTAAAATGGTGTAAAAGTAATATAAAAGCCCGATCAAAGCGTGTCACTTGTAGGAATTCTGATATGTAAAATTAATTCGCATTCTGGAAGACATGGAACAGCGCAGAAACCCATTCTTGAAGGTGAGGGCAGCTGAAGCCTGGGCTGTGGAAGCAACCTGGTGCCTCTCGGGGGAAGTTTTCGCGTGAGCTGGAGGGTCTGTTTGATGCGAAGTTTTTTCAGTTTGGTTTTGATGGTGAATCACCTCCTCAAATTCACCAAAACCGTTGGTGAAACGTCAGTCCCCACTCACAGCTCGTGTGGCCAAACTGGAGGATTTTCTGCCAGTATTTTGGGATGCCAAGGGCTGCTTTTTTCATATAAGAACCACAAACCCCGTCAGTACCTTTCACAATATCTTTTAGATGGCAGGAGTGTGATTTTTTTGTACTTGTTTAACAACCAAATTCCCCAGTTGCCCTCCGACTTTGTTACGGTATACGCGTAAGCCACAGTCTGGGCGACGTGTCGGCTGGGATTTTGAGACCTGTAAAGGAAACAAGGGTTCCCAAGGAGGAAATTTCGGCTGGGGGCTTGTGTTCTGCCTGTCCAGCAGCTTTCGGTGTCGGTGTGTGCTGTGCGCTGCCTGTGCCTTTCCAGTTGCAAGGAAATAGAAATGAGTTTAAATGTTCCTTGCTAGAACACAGAGAGAGAGACACGATTTTTTTCTTACAGATACCTGGAAAAATGCCACGAAGGTGCAGTGTTCCAGTCAGAAGGATTTACTTGACCTGTTTTGAGGCTGAGCAGGTGGTTTTTCATTTGCTGAGCATGATGCTTTGCTTTGCCTCCCCCCGAGTCGTGGTGCTCCTGAATTTAGTCAGGACAGAACAAAACTCCCTCAGATGATGCCCAATGACTTTGTCCAGACCCTGTGCTGCTTTGTCTCCTAGAAATCTCTGTGTGCAAATCTCTTGTCCCTCGAGCACAGGTAAGTTGTCGTTCCCTGTACGCGTAAAGCCGTGCTCACATGTTGTGACGGGTTGGGTGCTTGCCTGCTTTTGGTTTTGGCAACTCCAGATTGCCGTTCCCTGATGAGTAGCAGATGCAACTGGGGTGTAGATGTTCCTCCTGGCAGCAGATTATTGAAAATACAAGTGGCTTTGGGATGGTACCACCCCAAGGACATCAGCTGGGACAGGGGATGCCATGCCACTTCACTCAGGCATTCAGTAAATCACTTCTTGACCTTTCCCACGTGTCTGTCCCACGACACTTTTTTTCTAAAAAAACCTTAATGGCACAACACCCTTGCTACTGATTTCACAAATCAAAACTTCTCTGCTAGAACATACCTCACCAGCCACTAAGGAGATGTTACCAGCTCTCAATAAAGCACAGGACTCGCGGCTCCTGAGGCAGAGCTGTGTGTGCTCCACCAGCTCCAGGTTTATTCCTGACACACAGCATTTGATTTCACCAGTAACACTTTGTTCTTCCAGTTGCAGCGAGTTTGAGGATGCGCTGTTCTAAGTGGTTACTAGGGGGACTGCAGCCTTTGGAGGCCGGGGAAAGATCTTGATGCTCTGCAGAAGGCAGAGCCCCGTGACGTGAGTAATCGCCCTGAGACTCATCCTGCACCCCACCATTGGCTTAGGAAACCTCGGCCGTGGACATTCAGCCTTGTCTTTTATTGCAGGATTGAGCTTCTATGCTGTAACGTCTGGCGCTCGTGAACGAGAGGGGGATAGATGCAAAAAGCAGGTTTAATGCCTTTTGGCATGACTGGACTCCCCCCATGCAGCCGGTGAGGAGCGCGGCCACTTGCAGGCACCGCTTACTGCCCGTCAGGTGGGCATCGAGACAGGTCTGATAAATTGCCCTGGGAATCCTGCCCGGTTGGGTGACTCCCTTGGAAGAACATGCTCTGAAAGCGTCTGTTTCTCCATCTGTAGTTCGGGGGTTGTAGATAACCGCTGCGGGCACGTCTGCGAAGGGGCGAGCGGGGCTCGGGTGCCTGTCCCCGG
>NW_009735048.1:7751-9010 GCF_000703405.1 Apaloderma vittatum | reverse complement strand
GCCCACCAGCAGCTCTGCTGGTGTGTGTGTCGCCCTGCTTTGCTCCGGTGTAGGGACCAGCCCCGGCTTGCTCCGGGCGTAGGGGAACGGCAGCGGTTTGCAAACGAACAGCCCGCGGTGCTGAGCACCCCTGTGCGTGCTGCGTCCAGCGGATTGTAAATGATCAGGGGAGGGAGGGATGACCTGAGATGCTGCGGAGATCTCTTGATGTGACATGTGGCTCTTTTGGCAAATCACGTAACTGCTCCTACTGAAGAGTAGTGGGACAGTAATGTTGGAGAAGGTCTGACAAAGGGAGCCCACCTGGGAGGAAAGGGTGAGAAATGCTGAAGTGAACAGCAGTACCTCTGGCTTACCTTGACTGTGATTCTGATTCTTCACAGGCTTCTTGATGTTAATAGGGAGAAGACGACTCATTTTTGTGCAAAAACTGGTTTGTTTTATTTAATGACTTCTGCTTTTCATTTGGCAGAAAGTGGAATTAATGCTTCTTCTAAATTAGAAAACGTTTTAAAACCTCTGTCTCCAGCGTGAAGGAAATTTTTTCTTAATGTGCAATTGGAGGATAGTGAAGTGATGTTCTGGGGAGATTAAGCTGCTTCCACAAGTCTTAATGCTGCAGTGGTAAAGACCAAGCAGGAGGGAGAAGGGCGATGAGGTGGTTTCGGAAGAGAACTGAATTCAGCAACATGAATTGTTGGTGTAAAAGGCTTTTGTGGAGAAGGCTGCCCTGGGAAGCCTGGATTTTAAGGCTGTAATTGGAATTTGAACTTAGGGACAGATCCTTAGCTGGGGAAAACACCGCGGTTGCTGTGGGCCCTGGTCAGTTATTCCCCCCGGGGTGACACAGCCAGTAAATCGGGTGTCCGGCTGGTCCTGCCCCCCGCGGTCAGAGCGAACCTCGCTGGCCGTGGTGAGAGCGGAGCGGAACGCACCAACCAGCTGGAACGGCTGGAAAATCCAGTTATGTCCAACTCGGAGCTCTAGATAAAAATTCACTTAATCTTTGGGTTTAGATGAGAATGTAGTAATAAAAAAAAAGCAATTCTTCTTTAAAAAAATAAGAAGCAAATGAAACCTTTTCGAGTGCAGCCTGGCCAGCAGGTGTAGGGGCTGCTGAGCTAAGGTGTCAGCATTTCGTCCCATCTCTTCTAGTCGGGTTTCAATGTTCTGATACTTGCTCACCGCCTGAAACCTCTGAAGAGAACTGGGCAGCAAGCTCAGGGCTGTGTCCTCGGTTGCAAGGAGGAGTCGTCTCC
>NW_009735048.1:0-7738 GCF_000703405.1 Apaloderma vittatum | reverse complement strand
CAGGCGCAGCCGTGCCACTTGGCTGCTTGCTGGAGAGGCCCGCGGTCTTCAAAGGACGAAGTGGATTCTTCCACCTCAGGTGCCAAGTAAGGCCTTTGTCTGCAGAGCATCCACGTGCAGCGCTGGACTGTCACTGGTTGTAGCACCAAGATCCCTTGCCTGGGAGCGGGGATGCTGCGATCTACACCTGACAGATGTTATAGTGAACCCCTGTCTGATCGAGCAGAGTTTCTTCAATCATTTCAATCACGTTGTCTTTGGGATGCAGTGGCGGGGTCTTGTCTGTGTTGCTTACCGGATCTTGCTGCAAGAAGGAAAAAAGACAATTTTAGTTGCTTAAGTGAGCACGTGTGTCGCGTCTGTGCAGCGTCATTGCATCTCCTGCGTTCCCCGGCTCCCCCTGACAAGCTGTACGTACCACGGGGGGCTTTGGGGCAAAGTCTTTCTCGCAGACGTGCGCTATGATGCCAGCAGCCAGCGCGTCCCCGAGGACGTTGGTCATAGTTCGAAACCGATCCCTGGATGAGAGAGAGCCGTGAGGACGCAGCCAGCATACCCGGGGACTTTTATGGCTTTGAAACGCGTCAACCTCCATCCCTAACATCTCTGCCACTGGTTTCGCTAACGCCAAAAAGAGCAGCTACAGAGGGAAGTGGTGCGTGCGGTGTGTGTGCACCGGGAAGGGGATGGGGCTGCTTTTGTCTCCTCACGCTGGTCGGTAGCGTGCAGCCCTGCCGGTGCTTCTGCTCAAACTGCTGAGAGTGTATCAAGGAGATGTCATCATGTGATGTCGTCGTTTCTGCCCGATGTCAGGGGAGCTGCCTCAGTGAGGCGTGAAGCTCCCTGAGCTGCGTCTCGGGGAGGAAGGTTGGTTACTCAGCTCCCTGCTCCATCCGAGCACCTCTTGCCTCAGTAGGGTGATGGGGCCGGGTACCCGTGGTACTCAAGGACAGAATTTGTGTTCTGTTCTGATTGTACAACTTTCACTTGGAAAGCGAAACTTCCCTTTCTGGGGAGGAAAGAGGAGAGCGGGCAGGGGACTCGGGGCTGTTCCCTTCAGACAGGGTGGCTGTGACGACCAGATCAGCCGCCCACGCGTCGGTTGTGTAGAAGTCGACATCGACTCTGGATGTTTTTTAAGCTTGCTAATTTGCTTCGTTTTTATCTCGGTACTTTACCCTGGCGCGTTTTGCAGACTGCGTCTGTTTGAATCCTGTTCTGTTTGTCTGTGGCAAACGCAGTCAAGCAGCATTTTTTTTTTCTCGAGATCAACCTGGTCTTCATCCGTGAAGGTGAAGACAGTCTCGCTGGAAGATCGCTTCCTCGGTGTTGGATGCAGTTCTCTGAAAATGTCATCCTCACTTTTAGAAACCCCAGGGATATTTTTGTTGCGGTGACATATGGGTTTGAGGGAGAAGTTAAATGCAAGAGGGGATTTTGCTGCATCTGTTGAAGAACCGACTGTGTCATTTTCTGCCAGATTTGGTGTGTAACCAACTCATCCTTTACTTTGTTACTCTTCTGATGTGGCATCTATTCCTCTCTTGTTTCTACTTTTTAATTGTTAAAATGCCCATGCTTCCAAAATAGAAACAGCAAAGTAGGTGAGCCCATATTGTAAATAATTGCTAGTGGTTTATGGCTTATTATTGTACTCCCTGATTTTTATTTTCTTTCCTGGAGATCCTGCTTTTTTCCTGAACAACCGCGTGTCTCCACCCGTTTGTCACTCACTTGTGTTGTTAGCATCTCGCTGACTCATCTTAATTTCTCCTTGTATGAAGCCAGATGCCTTTCACCCTGCTTTACCAGCCTTGTTCCTTTTCCAGGGGTAATATCCCACCAAAACAAATACTATGCCGCCCGCCACTTGGCCTCGACCCTTGTGCTGTCCATCGTCCCTTGCTCGTGGAGTGGACAGCTTGGAGAAGACCAGGACTGGAGGTATTTCTAGGGAAAATGTAAATCAGCAGCCTTTCACAGTGCTGCTTCATGAAGACAGGACCGTGCACCTCTTTCCTCCTTCCCTCCGGCTTCCTCTCGATCTTTAAGAGATCCTTTGGATCTCTTCAAAGTAGAAACAATTCCGTGATTCAGGTTTTGTAACTCGTTTGAGAGATCTCTTGTACAATTCAAGAGGAATTTATATAAAAGGTCAGGGCAAGCTGGGAAACTTCCTTGAGAGAGCAGCTGAACATGGTCCCCACTGCTCCGTGGACGGTCCTGGGTGAAGCATCTCAGAAGAGAAACACCTCGAGTCCAGCGCTCCTTTGGGAGACAGTTTGCCTACAGTTATCACGGGCCGTGCCAAGGAAATAACGGGAAAAGGAGGAATCTCGCACTTGGCTCCTGGCCCTGTTTTGTGACCCTCATGTTTGCCTCCGTGAGAGCTGCCTCGAATACGTCGCCTGGAAAATACTCACAGAGCCCAGTCGACCGCGATGATGAGGGTGATGTCGTCGGTCGGCAGCCCCACGGAAGTCAGCACGATGACCATCGTGACGAGCCCGGACTGGGGGATCCCAGCTGCCCCTATGCTTGCTGCTGTTGCCGTGATGCTGCAAAGAGAAGGCGGCTGTGCAATTATGGGAGGGGGGTGTTAAGAGGAGAAAAAAGGAAAAAAAAAAGGAAAAAAAAAGAAAAAAGCAAGTGTGTTCGCATGGCAAAGTAAGTTGTTGCTAATGTAAACGTGGCTAGAGAGAAATAATTCAGCTGCTGCAAAGAAACGTTTACCTTATTGTTATAATTTGCCCCAAATCCAAGTCATATTCGTTGACCTGCGCGATGAAGATGGCGGCGACGGCCTCGTACAGCGCTGTGCCGTCCATGTTGATGGTGGCGCCGACGGGCAGGACGAAGCGTGCCACGCGTCGGTCTATGCCGTTGTTTTCCAGGAGACACTTGAGGGTGATGGGCAGGGTCGCGGAGCTGTGGAACGAGA
Source organism: Apaloderma vittatum (assembly GCF_000703405.1). NCBI lineage: Eukaryota > Metazoa > Chordata > Aves > Trogoniformes > Trogonidae > Apaloderma > Apaloderma vittatum. The sequence continues at coordinate 4,797 of NW_009735048.1, read as the reverse complement.
AATGGGCGGTCGTGCTCGCTGTCGTCCGTGTTGACATTCAGAGTCAACATAATGGGACAGAAACACGAGTCCTCCCGAGGTAAATGCTGCAACAACAGCGTAGGAAAAGTGCTTGTGGTGGGGCAGAGCCCCCGTCCCTCCCCTCCTGGGCCGCATTGCGATGGCAGCACCAGAATTTGTTTAATGACAAAATGCAGCGGGTGTTTGGAACGAGAGGTGGTCTTTAAGGTTTCTTCCAACCCAAACCGTTCTGTGATTCTGTGACATTTTATTGCTGCTCTGCTAACTGGCTGATGATCAGGTGTTGGTAAGAAGGGAGTTGTGTAGAGTCTGTGGGCAATGGTTCCCCAACAAACTGACCTGGCCCTTTATGTATTTCGTCCGTGCAGCGAGTAACGGAGCGAACCTTCCACTGAACTTTGTCCAGTCACGCTTTTAAAAATTCTCATTAAAAAAATGGACTTTTGCTAATCTCTCTGACAGTGATTAAGTCACTTAAAACACTCCTCGGTGACATTGCTGTAGCAACGAAAGGTTCCTCAGCTTGCCCTGCCCGGGGAACGTGTGGGACGGGCTGAGCAGTCGGAGAGCACTGGCTGCGAGAGAAACTGCTCACTGGGAAAAAAACTGTCCCAGCAAGAGTGGTCAGAGCTTGGCACAGGCTGCCCAGGGAGGGGGCTGAGTCCCCACCCCTGGGGGTGTTTAAAGGCTGTTGAGATGTGGGGTTGGGGGAGATGGTTTAGGGGTGAGCTCGGTAGAGAAGGGTCAGTGATTGGACTCGATGATCCCAAGGGGCTTTTCCAACGTGAACGATTCTGTGATTCTGTGATTCAGGGTGACGGTCACGTTGTCCGTCCCTGGTCCCCGTGTCACCCCTGCAGCATGTCGAGGGCTCCCGCTGCTCCTCCTGCACCCCCTGACCTATCTCTCTTGTTTGTGTCTAGCGCCAAGCGAGCTGTCCCGCCGGAGTGGGGGCGAGGACGCAGAGGGAGAAGAAGGAGCGGAAGAAAGAAAACGAGCGCGGGAAAGGAGTTGGTGGGGTTGCGATAGACTCTCGGAAGCTCTGTCTCCCAACGGAGAGCTGCAGAGCCGGGCTCGGGAGGAGAGCAGGTAGTCGAGAGGAGCAGAAGATCCCCACGGCAGTGGGTGCTGGCCCAGGGAGGCACGACTCCGGGGGGGTTTACTGGGATGATGTGAAGCAGCAACGTGAGGGAGGCCAGAAAAGCACTTTTCTGAGTCAGAAGCTCTAAGAAAATGTTTTGGGCTGTTTTCCTGAAAGGATGGAAGTTTCTAATGGGAAGTTTCTTTATATGGTTTTTTGATGAAAATAAAAGATAAAATAGTCATAAAAGCTCATCGAAGCAGACAATGCTTTTCTTCGGGGGAGCTTGAGATGCACTTAAGATTTTCATTAAAGGCTTCAGAAGAGCTTTTGATGCTTTCGGTTAAAACCCAGGTTCGTAACGCCACACTGTTTGTTAAGGCCCCTGCAACACTCCTATTTTGAATTTTTGGCAGGAAACCTGCCTGCAGCAACCGAAGGAAGCACACACGTGTGCCAGCGTTGCTGCTTCGCTCCAGGAAAACCCCAGGAGAGGGCGAGTGGAAGAGCGATACAAACCCACCGGGTCTGAAGATGTTCTGAGGCTCTTCCCACCAAGCATCCCTCTAACTATTACAACTGGAAGTGATCTCGTTCTAGATAGAGCTGGAGCATGTTTTTTTCCTTTGAGTTATACCTGTTCCCTTGCATCTTGCCCGGCCATCCACACAGCTGGCTCTCCCTTGGCTAAACCAGATGCCGCCTTGTCTTTCTCAGCACATTTCAGCCGTGGTTTCATACCTGGAAGACGTAGCTAAGGCGATCAGCAAGGCTTGCAGTATCCCCTGAATGAATGGAAAGGGGTTTTTCTTGGTGATGAGCACAAAGAGCAGAGGTAAGAGGACGAGGCCGTGGATGGCCAGCCCTGAGACCACTGTGATGGCGTATAGACCGAGCTTCTGGCCTATGACTGACGGGTCTTCCATCTCCAGGATCTTTCCAGCGATAAGAAATACGATGCCAAAGGGAAAGTACCTGCAAAGAAGAAGCATAAAAATGATTTGTGAGGGTGCAGCAAGCGGTGAAGCGCTACATGGCTGCTGTTACAGGATCAGGTACCCTGCGATACAGCCACATGGAAATCAATCCACTGCTCACAACAGACTCGGGCAGGTGTGTGACAGGCACTGCCGTTAGGAAACAGGTAAGAAAATAACGGAATCAATCAAAACCAGATTTACCAAACTGCCATTGAGACAATTTTCATAACAGCTTCGTTCAGGCACTGGCACACGTTAACCAGCGGAGTTCCTCGCTCGCCCATTTTTCCCAGGAGAAGTCCTGCAACCAAGCACACGGTTCGGTGTCAGTGGTGGTGCCGGGCTCAGTGTCTTTAGGCTCTGGAGTGGGTTTCCCTGGGCAGACTCCAGACTCACTACAGGTTTCACCATGCTCTTACGGGTCCCTCAGGGTAGCCAGTGGGTTCTGCCTTGCTCTGTCCCACAAACTCTTTCTGGGATTGAACACAAATACCCTTTGCTGAGATCTCAGCCGGCTTTCACCTGCCCCCTCCCGCCTGAGCCGTGTTTCCCACGGCACAGAGCTGTGGTGTCTGGTTTTCCCTGGCCCTTTCCTGTCTTCTGCCAAGCAAATCCCATTAATTCAACCACTTCTTGCAGGTAAAGCTTCCCGCAGATGGACAAATGCCCTTTCCCAAGCTGCCCAGTGCAGGTGGTGCTGTGTGGCTTCGTGGAGCTCTGATCCCAGCGCAGGGCGTGCGGTTGGTCCGGCAGTGTCCTAACTCGGCGCTGATCCTCACTCCCACGCTGGCAGGCTGGAAATCTCCGAAGAGAAAAGCGGCTTCTCCTCGCTTCTTTGGCCAGGCTGGAGGACACGTGTCATGCGAACAGGAGCTCGACCTGTTCCCTGCCTGTCTGCCGCCGGGGGGGGGGCGGGGCTCTGCCGCAGCCATCTCTTGTGCCCATGAGGACCTTTGGTGGGTCCATCTCTGCCCGGTCTCACTGTGGCCGTCTCCTCCAGGCACCCGCTGTGTCAGGGCTTTTAGAACTGGCCGCTCTGCCCTGACACGGTGTGACGTGCTCGGGTGCTGCGCTGGCTGCGACGCTTCCAGCCCTCAAATCCTCTAATTGGCTTTTTGGTTCCTTATACACTAAGTTCAAGCTCCTTGCCCTCACCTCTTAATCTACGTGTAATCCTGTCCCCATGCTCGTTGCATCGCCTCCTACTCTTTTCCCTCCTGATTCCTCCCTCCCTTTCCCACTCAGCCTTCACCCAGTGTCCTTCTCTCTTACTCTTTGAGTCACCTCCAAGTTCCTCCTCCCCTTGACTTTCTCTCCTTTAAATCTTTTCTCCGTTCAACCTCCGCTGCTTCTTCCTCCCTGGAATTGCTGCTGACCACCTTACCTACGAGGGATTGCGAGCGGCTTGGTGCAGGAAGCTTTCTTACCTTCTCCAGAAAGCCCCGTTGGGAATTTCTGTACATTTGTGACAGGCACTAAGTCGGACCCAGCTTTGACCTGCTGCTGCCTGCTCGGGCAGTTCCAACACCTTCACCCAGCCTATAGGGTTCAGACCGTTTGTAACGAGCCACGTCCCAGGCAGCCTCTGCGGAAGTTCTTTACTATGAGGATGGTGAGACTCTGGAACAGGTTGTCGTGAGAAACTGGGGATGCCCCATCCCCAGCAGTGCCCAAGGCCGGGCTGGGTGAGGCTTTGAGCAACCTCGTCTGACGAGAGGTGTCCCTGCCCACGGTGGGGAGGGTTGAAGCTAAATGATCTTCAAGGTCCCTTCCAACGCAAACCGTTCTATGATTCTATGAAAACTACAACTCGCTTAAGTAGATTTCCCTAAAAGGACCCTCCAGCTTACGTGACAGTTTGAAAACCCTCAGGACCTGTGCGTGAGCTGTGAAGGGAACATCTGGGGAGAAGACAGCCCAGCAGTGCCCAGCACCTTTTCTGAGCTCCGTTATGGATGGCGCTGACGGAAGCGTTGGTACAAGCTCTGTGCTGTGCCTACTTCCCCATGACTTGAGTGGTTAGAGCTACAGTAACCTCACGCCTCTGAGCATCCCGCCGCAGTGTGCAGCACAGCGGCCACAGCAGTTGCCACCCTGGGTTGCAGCCACCGCTGGGCAGCCCTGGGGGCTGGGCCAGGGCGCGGTGCAGAGCCCCGTTCTCCGGCGAACAGGTACCTATCGTGGCTGAGAAGATGACGATTCCCAAGACATTCATCTCGTTGCTGGTCCCGGGCAGGGTCCTGTAGGTCATCTCAGGCGATGGCGTCAGCTCGAGGAACACAGGCCGATGAATCTCAGGGTTTTCGTCATCAGGTGCAAAGTAAATGAAACTCAGAGTTTTTCCTGGGATCTTTGGAAAGCCGGGAGACTTCACCACCGGGACAAGGACAGTTCGATACTGGAACAAAAGCAAAGCAGGGAGGTGAGTGTCCTGTTGGCAACGGGCACAGAAGCAAAGCTGTCCTGGAGGTTCTCTCGTGGCATTTGGGAGTCAGGTCCCCGTGGGGTCCTGCTGCAGTGCTGGGTCACATTGTGGTCCCCACAGAGAGACCCTTTCACCCCCCAACCCTCTCCTGGGAGGCTTTACAGATGCTTTCCCCACACCATGGGTTTGCTCAGCTGCCCTTTTCCCCTCTGTCCTACCTGGCCTCTCCTCAGTGTCTCCCCTTCATCCACCCCAACCTTTCCTTTGAGCTTTCCTTCTCCACCCCCCTG
>NW_009735047.1:1049-1469 GCF_000703405.1 Apaloderma vittatum | reverse complement strand
CCGGTGGCCACGAGGCGGGGGGCAGCAGGGGCCCTGGGGGGCTTGAGAGGGCAGTGACAGTGTCTGCAGGGAGGGGCATGGCAGAGTCTTCTGTACTGAGGGTGGCTGCTGCGAGGGGTGGGACTGTCCTGCTGCTGAGGGCTGCACTGCGCTCCCTGCGCGAGGTCTGTCTGCCGGGACGTGGAGACCCCCGGCAGTTGGCAGAATTGTTGTGTGCCATTGATGCCCCCTCGAATGTCCCGACCGGTGACTTGCCAAGCCCAGAGAAGCTGCTGATGCCCTGGGTGCCACTTGGGCCATTTCTGTCGGCAACACCAAGCAGCGTTCTCGCTCAGGTCCCCATTCTGGACAGCCAGCAAGAGCCTCATGAGAAGGGCTGAAGGGCTGCAATCCTGGCTGCCCGGCAAGGGCTGGGCCAGG
>NW_009735047.1:585-855 GCF_000703405.1 Apaloderma vittatum | reverse complement strand
ATTTCCAAGGCAGGACTCAGGCTGTTGGAGAATCGGGGAAGCTGTTTAAACGCAGCCGGCCAAAGCGCCTGTGCTGGAAATCCTGTGCCTGCAGGGCCGGCTGATCAAAGGGAGGATAATCCTGGGTTTAGGAAGGAAGAGGATAGGTCTGAAGTAGCAGTTGGTCCAATTTGGGTCAGGCAGTGAAAGAATCCAGCCCAAAAGGCCACTCGGTGTGTCTGCTGGCCAGAAGGGCAACGCACAGCTCTGGGGTGGGGGGCGCATCTCACA
>NW_009735047.1:0-551 GCF_000703405.1 Apaloderma vittatum | reverse complement strand
CTGCCAGCGCCGGCCAGAGATACTCCGTCCACTGCTGGCCTCTGCCTTGGAGCTCTGTGGCCTCCCTGAGGGTCACCCTGCCCAGGGCAGCTGCAGATACCCTTGCTTGGAGTAGAAGGAAGCCTGGGTGGGAGCAGAGGCACCAGCTGGCATGAGGGCCCCTGGTCCATCCCCACTCGCCTCAGGCACCCCCAGGGCAGCAGCCCAGATCCCGGCCGATGGACGTGCAACCAAGTCCCCTTGATGGCCAGGGGTGACAGAGCAGCACCGTAGCCTCCCCAGTCAGCAGCTCCTGCAAAACAGCAGCAGCTGAGGACATCAGACAGGGCCACGTGCTCACCCGTGTGCTCACTGGGCTGCTGGGGTCACCCTGGGGTGCCCCTTGCTGCCGGCTGCAGGCAGAGCCCCCGGGGGAGAGGGGAGGCCTCCTCTTTAGCCAGTGCTGTCAAACACTCTGGCAAAAGTCAAGGTGCCCTGTGGACCTCCAGTGAGCCCCAGGTGTCCCCAGGAGCAGCCTCCACACTGCTGCTGCCCTAGGCTGATGGGACGGT
>NW_009735046.1:0-4039 GCF_000703405.1 Apaloderma vittatum | reverse complement strand
ACCCCTATCAGGGTAAAGTGGTTCAAGACATGTCCAAATTGCCTACCAGAATTATGACAGATACTGTAGTAGTTGTGTATGAAAAAAGAAGTTGAGACTGACAAATAAATTTTACAAAGGTAGAAGTAAAATAGTATATGTAAGGGAGTTACTTTGTTCTTTGCTGTTTACACTATAATTGTAACATTTGGCAAGTAATTATCATTCATATTTTGAAGAAAAAGCAGATGTTCAGGAGTAATTTCTATTACTCCATAGCTGATCCAGCAGAATTCTGAAGCAAGATAGCAGAAAATAAATACTAGGGCTTTATCGATTCTATAATTATTAAATTACACATTAGTTTTGCTGATTCCAAACCATAAACTAAAAATTGGAAGTATGTCCAGGTATAATTCTGAAGGCTGCACTGTGGTTACCTGTCCCACATGAAGATAAAGTGTGTTGTCATGACTAGCCGAATGATGAATTAGTAGAATGGCAATGGTTGTAATTTAATATTTTAGGTAAAAGACTGCATCCAATTGATGACAATTTTTTTTGTGCAATGCCAGAATCAAGGAAATAGCAATTAATATGCATAAGGATGGAGATACCATTTTTCCCACCTTATATTAAATAAATGGTATTTGATATAACCCTGGGAAGGCAATTTCCTTTAAAATTCCGTGGAGTGAGAAGGGCAGATTCATTGAAAATTGTTTCCAGTACAGCCTCCAGTGATCACTCTTTTTTTCAGCTTAAAGAGACATTTAACTGTACTGAATGTGGTTTGACATATACTTTACAGAAATGTACCTTAACCAAAATTTCAGTAAAGTAAAAGAAGAAAATAAAAAATGTGAACAAAATATTTATAAAAAATAATCACCTTTCAAATGCTTGCAGTCTACTCTTTCTCTTCTTGTGAGACAATAATTTTCTATAGAAATAGGAGAGAACAAAACCAATGTAAGGGAAAATACTGGTGTCTAATCATAATCTTACATTGAAACAGAAAAAAATAACATTCATACTTCAAATCAGCTTATTTTGTACCTGAAATAGTCCAGGTTTAGTAGAAATAGAAAGTTCAAAATCAAAATGATGTAAACAGAATTTTTTTTTTCTAATCTTTACTTCGTAAATAAATACAAACACATAAACTGCAGACCGATTGGCTTGACACTGATTGTGGTATCTAAGGATATTTGACTCACATACATTAAAGATGTGAAACCTTACTGCATTATTCAATCATTGCCTTTTATCCTAGTACTCTCAAACCAGGAAAACAGTGATGAGGGAGTTGCAGAGGTGCTCAGAAACAATAGTAATTTTCTGAATATTTCAGATTGTTACATGTTGAAATAGACCAAAAAAAAAAAGCAGCCTTTTTGTTTGCTAATTTAACAATACACTAAGACCTCCCACCAAGCTATTTCTTCTCTGCTTGACACAAGGAGAGAGTAGTGGACCATTTTAACCAAAATTTATGAAATTTGAATTAGATTCCCCATTCCATTTCATCGTCATTTTTTCAGCTTAAGAAATTTTCACTCAATCATCCATATGTTTGAAGCACTGCACTTATAGTCTGAGATTATTTCCACATTTCAATAAATAAGACCAAAAGAGCTTGTTTAAGTAAGGATTTTTTTGGACCTTTTTGTTACAGAAATTTGGTGTCTTGCTATATGACGCTTTACTCTATGCATTGGGCCTTCACGTTACAGAGAATCACAGAATCAGAGAGAATAGTAGCAGGTGGAAGGGAGCTCTGAAGATCATCTAGTTCAACCTCCCTGCTAAAGCAGAATCACCTAGAATAGATCATAGAGTAACATACCTCGATGGGTTCTGAATGTCTCCAGAGATGGAGATGCCACAACCTTTCTGGGCAGCCTGTTCCGGTGCTCTGTCACCCTCACAGTAAAGATGTATTTCCTTATGTTTAGGTTGAACTCCTTATTTTCCAGTTTGTGACCATTGTCCTTTGTCCTGTCAATGGACACCACTAAGAGAAGTCTGGCCCCATCCTCCTGACACCTGTTGTTTACGTGTTTATAAGCATTGATGAGATCCCACTTCAGCCTCTTCTTCTTCCACTAAACAAACCCACATCTCTCAGCCTTTCCTCATATAGTAGATGCTCCAGTCCCCTAACCATCTTGGTGGCCCTGTGCTGGACTGTGCAGTAGTTGTCCTTGAAATGACGAGCCCAGAACTGGACATAGTTCTCCAGGCGAGCCCTCACAAGGGCAGAACAGAGATAGAGGATAACCTGCCTTGACTCTTCTTAATATATCCCAGGATGCCATTGCCTTTCTTGACCATGAGGGCACATGGTTGGCTCATAGTCAGCCTGTTGTCCATCAGAACTCCCAAGTTCTTTTCCTCAGAGCTGCTCTCCTCAACCCTTACTGATACATGGGGTTGTTCTCTGGATGCAGCGCTTTACACGTGCCCTTGTTAAATTTCATTAGATTTCTCTCCAGTCTGTCCAGGTCATGCTGGATGTCAGCACAACCTTCTGGCACGTCAGCCACTCCTCCTAGTTTTGTACCATGAGAAAACTTTCTGAGGGTACACTCTGTCTCTTCGTCCAGGTCAATGATAAATATATTGAACAGAGCTGGACCTAATACTGACCTCTGGGGAACACCACTAGCCACAGACCTAGAACTGGACTCTGCCCCACTGACCACAGTTCTCTGATCTGTGTCCTTCAGTCAGTTCTCAGTCTACCTCAGTTTTCAATCATCCAATCCACACTTCTTAAGATTTCCTACGAAGATGTTGTGGGAGACAGTGACGAAAGCCTTGATGAAGTCAAGGTAGACCACATCCGTTGCCCTGCCCTCATCTATCCATCCGGTTATTTCATCCTGAAAGGCTATCAGAATGGGCAAGGAGGACTTTTCCTTTGTGTATACATTAATGGAATACAGTGACTTACACAGCACATCTTTAACTGATTGGAGCTCTGCTATTGAGCAGAAAAAAAAAAAGAGCAAAAGAAAATGAATCAAGGAAGGAAGATTCTCTTTTCTCCCCTTTCTGCATCTTTGTAGAACCATGACAGCCTGTTTCTTCAGCTACAATGAATGACATCTTCTACCAAAGTTACATGAATATTTTTTTTTTAACAATAAAGAAGAAAAAGGATGGGCATTTTTATTGCCTGAACTGCATTCTTTTTTTATTAACATTATTTTCAGTTTCTTCTAGAACATCCAGAAAAGTCTTCCCTCGTTTCTCTGGAAAAAGACACAATATTTTCATTGGTTATTTCACCTGCCCCCTCTCCCAGTTTTAAGTTACCATTGTAAGTACACTACTGATTTTAGACCAGAGTTTCAAAGAAAGAGATATGTCTGCTCTAATGAGTTGAGATTATTAAGAGTTGTATCCCAGAAGAGAAAGCTAAAAAGAAAATAAAAAATCAATACAGTCAAGGACAGGAAAAAAATTCTATATTTTAATTCAATATGGAGACTAGAAGTATACTTTTTACAGACTCAAATGCTGCTGGTTTTTTTTATGCTTCAAGTAAAAGTTAATGGTAACATTCTTCAATTGATGAAAGAGAAAGAAGGAGAGAAAGAAAGAAAAAAGGAGAGAGAGGGAGAGAGTGGGGGGAGAGGGAGGGAAGTAGAGAGAGAGGGAGGAAAGGAGGAAAGGAGGAAAGGAGGAAAGGAGGGAAGAGAGAGAGGGAGAGAGGAAGAGAGTAAGAGATAAAGAGAGAGAAAGAAAGAAAGCAAGCAAAAAAAAATGTGTATCTCAGAGGAAATGAGATGCTTTATACGCCCTTGAAAATTTTGCTGCTTTTAGAATGCTTAGATTTTGAAGTTAAACTACGAACAATGATGACTTCTCTCAACGAACTGTTACTCTTTTTTCTTCATGGATGATTGTATTTCACAGGGTTTTATTTACTGTGTTTTATTCAGAAATCTGAATTCACTGGAATAATTTAAAAAAATATGGATCAATATAAGACCAGCTGCTTACTGTTCTCACACCTTAAAAGAATCATGGAATCATAGAATGGCCTAGG
>NW_009735045.1:438-6595 GCF_000703405.1 Apaloderma vittatum | reverse complement strand
TGATCTCCAAGGTCCCTTCCAACCTTACCCAGTCTATGATTCTCTGATAAATCCTTTATTGCCCCGAGGACAGCCCAGCAGTGAGCAGGGTCCAGAGAGGTTGGGTCGTCTCCATCCTCAGAAATTTTCCGGGACCCAACTGGGCAGAGCCCTGAGTGACCTGGTGGAGGCCAAGACCCTGCTCTGGGCAGGGGGTTGGGCTGGAGACCCCCTGAGGTCCCTTTCGACCACCAGATCGACGTTCCTAAGTAAAGTTACTTCTGCTGGACAGCAGGCTACCCCGCAGGCGTTCAGCGTGCTCTGTGCTTGGTGCCAGCCTGCACAGCCGTGTGCTGTCACTGCAAATCTTCCGCTGGGACGCAAAGAAGGTCTAACCATGGTGATGAAAATCCACGATTTCACTGCCACAACAGGGACACTATTTCAAAGGAATGAATTTTGAACGCTGTGGCTGAATTACTCGAAGGGAAGGCAGGCGCTCCACTGTTCTTCGTGCAACAGGCTCCCTCTATTTATTTACCTGATCAAGTCTGTGCAAAAGTAGAAAAGAAAGTTGATGTGCCAGAGGTTCTGGTTTGTGCCCTCTGTACTTGCTGCGATAACAAGATGACTGTCCTGATGTAGTTCTGACAAGTAAAAAGGGACACGCTCCTCGTTTCCTTTGGACTTAGGTTTTGATAACTGCATGGAGGACAAACTCGGCAAGAATTTCTTACAATCCCCTTATTTGACGGGAGAAAAATCACTGTGAAGCAAACCATACGGTGATGAAAGTAGCCAATCTTTGGTAGTCTCTAAAGAATATTCTCTTTTTGGTAGCGGCAGTGCTGGAAAAGATCTGATTCTAGTAACTGTTTCCTCCAGTGCTAAAAAACACAACCAGAATGGTGTGTGAGCTCCATAAACCTTGAGAATGAGTCAGGTCTTGAGGCTCAAGGTCACGTGTCCGTCAGCAGCGTGCTGCAGGTGTGTCGAAAAAAACCCCAAACATTGTTTAAAAGAAAAAAAAAGCTTTCTTGTTTCACGGCGAACTCCAAATATTGACAGAGGGTCTTGCAGACCTTGGTGGTTCAAAGCTGCTTCACGGGAGGGTTCACTCGGCCCATGGAGACATTTCTCCCAAACCACAACGTGCCCGCGTGTGAAACGTGCGTGTCAGGCGTGCAAGGGCTGTTTAGCTTCCCACCTGCCTGCACCAGCGTAATACCCATCGCCTGAAGGTTTTCTGTCCTTTGTGCTGGGTGAGAAGTCTTTGATGTTCTTGGGGGCGTATTTCCCCGCAGCCATCCACCACTGTGGTTTCAGGGTGCCTTGCCATCTGCCTGGGATGTATCTCTAGACCCTTCTGAAAGGGGCACTTACGTTGTGCGTACGTACATACTACGTGTATTTCTGTATAGATTTGTATTGCATTTAAGAAGTGCTGTTTCACAGGAAGCAGCTGTTGGCAGCTGTTGCCCATGCACTGCAGTAGCTGCTGGATAGCGCGCTCACCTGCGGCTCCTGTGGTTATCCTGCTTCCTTTTACCCTTAGCTTTTTACTCGAAGATGCCCTTTCTTGCATTTTGCAGGTGAGTTCACACCAGAAATGCAGCTGAGAATACGGCAAGAAATAGAAAAGGAGAAGAAGGTCGAGCTGTGGAAGGAACATTTTTTTGAGAGCTACTATGGTCAGAGGTAAGATGTTCAATGGGCTTCTTTTTCTTGCCCTCACATCCCCTGTCCAGACATACCTGTTGCTGTGTTTGTAGTGTGCTGACCATCACTAAATATTATTTTTCATTCATCCTGCAACCTGCAGAAGGTCTCTAGCTGCCCAGAAGTGAGGAAATGCCTGAGCAACCTAGGTCGGAAGCGATGTGTTTGCTGTCAGGATTTCTACTGCTTTAACCAGTGCAGGACTGCTTTCCTTAGGCGAGGATGTCCTTTAGACCTCACATCTTTTTTCCCACTCCTTACTACGATACTTCGAGACGCTCCCCTTTTACCCCTCTTCTAATCTCAGGGAGGTCCGTGGGTGCTGGTGGTGGAGGGTGCTCTGCCTTGCAGCAGGTCACCTGCTCGTGAGATCTCGTGTGTTTCCCCACAGCTTCACTCAGACACGTATTTGGTTAAACTCCCAAGTCTGCAAGTCTTTTCGCTTCAGGATTTCTTTTTGCTGCAAGATTTTCCCATCTTTTTGGGCCATGGAGAGAATTTCAGGTTTCTGTGTGAGTAACTTAGAATTGTAGAATGCGTTAGGTTGGAAGGGACCTTTAAAGACCGTCTAATCCACCCCCCTGCCATGGGCAGGGACATCTTTAACTCGATCTGGTTGCTCAGAGCCCCAGTAACTATACTGAGAAACTTTAAAACAAAACGGCACATATAAATAAATAATAAAGAATTTCTCCTCCTCCACACTGACAGTCAACTTTTACGCTTCTCCTCGGACTGTGACCCAGTTGTCCTGCCATTCATCTTGATGTTTTAACCCTCTAGAGCACGCAGGTTGCTGCAAGCCCTGTTTCTCTCGTTCCTGGGCTGGTAGTTTTGGGGTTTCACAGGTCAGGGGGACGTACAGCGGGGCAGGGGGGTGTACGTAGGGCAGGCAGCAGGACTGAGTAAAGGAACGCACCAAGCTGAGGATGCAGGTGATGTAGCAGTGTTAGCAAAGAGCTTTACTCACCCAGCTCTCCCAGAATTGAAAACCAGGGTGTAAGCACACGTGGAGCTCCGTGCCGGAAGATAAAAGGGACAGCCGTGTGCTCGAAGCTTTAGGGAGACAGAGCCACAGCATGGGGTGACCTGCTTCAGTTCTCTCTGGCTCCTAAGAACCTGTCTGGTAGAAATTACGGAGTGGTTGGGGTTAGAAGGGACCTCTGGAGATCATCTAGTCCAAACCCTCTGCCAGAGCAGGTAAATCCATCCCATAGATTTCTCAGACTGGCTTCATCAGACTTAATAGGTTCATATTTGGGCAAAAAACCATGCAGATTTGATATTTCATTAAGAAATGAAGTTAATCCTCAAGCAGAGCTCTCTCTGGGAGTTAGATTCCCAGCTTGTTTCTTTCTTTCCCAAAGAGGGATTAATAGCACTGGGGAATACATGCAGCTTTTTGATGATGGACAAAGGCAAGGAATATTTACTGGTAGCCAAGTTCTTTTGGTTTGCAGCCCAGAAAATCTGTATCTGTTTAGAGGACTATGTCCAACCCGTGATCCCTGTATTTCACCTAGCTGGTTTTGAACTTCTCTATTAGGTTCTGTTTCCTGTGGAAGCTCTAGCAGCACTGCGGGTTTTCAAACATCGTGGCGTAGAATCGGGTGTGTGAGACGTATTTATTTAGGGTGCAGCCTGTAGAGAATCTGTAAGGATAGTGTGGTTCTCGCAAGAATGTTTTACAAAACAAAAATTCTGTTTTTATTGATAGTTCTGGACTAAGCCCTGAAGAGTCTGAGAGACTGACAGCCAACACCAGCCCTGCCGAGCCGCAGACTGAAAATCCAGCAGCTGAACAGCCCAAAGGCACGCCGGCCTCGCCGGCACCGCTCAGAGAGGAGATGACTTCTCCGCTAGAGCCTAAAGCACAAGCAGCCCAGGAAGCACCAGCGATGAAAAAAGGAGAGGAAAGGAGAGAGGACGTGCAGCCAAAAGCAGCCAAACCTGCGGAGGCCTCGGTTTCCCCGGCTGGGTGTGCAGCAAAACCTGGTGACTCTCCTCTCCCTGTCAAAGAGAGAGTCCAGGGAGAAGCTGCTCCAGAGAAACCACAACCGGCCGGTAGCCAGAGGCCAGAAGAGGAGAGGAAGGACGCGGCGGCGAAGGAGACACCGACGAAAGAGACTGTCGGTACCTCGGGCTGGGTGCCGAGTAAACCAAAGAGCCTTGACGCCGGTGAAGGAGCAGCGAACGTGAAAATCCCAGCAGTGGCTCCGGAAGCGCCGGAGCAGAAGCTGCCTGTAAACGAAGAAATGGAAGTGAGCGTCGAAGCCCCTAAGAGGAAGTCGGAGTCTGGCGAAGAAGCTCTGACCACTCCGGAGAAGAAGCCGCGCGTGGCGGAGAGCTGCCAGCACCAGCAGGCGGTTCGGAGCCCGGCCTTTCCCGCCGCGGGGACCCCGGTGCCACGGGTGCCCCCACTCAAGGTAAAGAGAAATGGAGGCAGAGCCCCTCGCGCGGGTCGGGCGAGCTGGTGGCTCTCCCAGAGACGCTTTGCCGTTGGTGGTTACGCGTGGAAGTTACGTTCTCTGCACGTTTTAGCGATGGAAATACTTGGTGCAAAAAAGTGCAAGCTCAGCGATTTGCAAAACGGAATCTGCTGGCTGAGCAATCAACTTCAATTAAATATCTCCCGTTTGCCAGCATCTATTAAAAGATTTCTTGGGCCAGAAGCTCAAAGAATTGTGCAGATGCCCGAGAGCGATTGTAACGGGGAGAACTGTAGTTCCTGGTGGAAACCGGGGAGAGCTGCAGAGAAACTACAAGGCTGTAATAACAGTTGTAGCGCAGGATGCACAGAACTCTGCAGGTGTGTGGCTGTGCCCAGGGCCAGAAGGAATGCTCTCAGCAGCTTTCCTCTATTATATCAAGCCCAGAAGTGAAATTATGTACCTAAAGACCATTTAGAAATAATTCACTTCTCATTTCTACCGGCGGCACACAGTGTAGTGCCAGGCTGGCTAGCGGGGAAAGGCTGTTTAAGGGAACATCTCAATTCCAAAAGCTCTTTAGCTGCCGAGTCTTAGCAGGAACCTCCGTAGGAAAGGAGACAAACGATCCCTGCTAGGAGAGGGCAGACGGAAAGGAAACATGAAAAGAAATGTTCCAGACTTTGGCCTGGACGACGCGGTTCTCTTGCGTTTGAGGCGCAGGTCGTGGGACCACGCGCTGCCAGGAGAGCCCCCACCGGTAAGTGATAAACACTCGACTCAGACGTTTCCTACTCATTCACAGAATTACTACAAGCTTGCACGTGTACGGGGAAAGCTGGTTCTTTCCTCGGTGATGTTGTGCTCAGCGGTAGGTAATAAATGGGTGAACCAGCACAGGAGTTGTTCCTACAGTCATATGTGAACAGAACAAAGATGAAAAATTGGGCTTTTGTAGCACCTGTGCTTTTTCTACAAGAATTTGCTCTGGCTGAAGCTCAGCTCCCTGCTTTGGGGCCGTAGGCAGAAGTATTCTGGTCTCCTATTAAGATTCTTCTAGAGTCGGAAGGATACAAACACAAAGTTTTAAAACTGGGTCATTATTCACACTGTGTAATAGAATCATAGAGTCATAGAATCATAGAATGGCCTGGGCTGGAAGGGACCTTAGAGATCATCTAATCCAACCTCCCTGTCACGGGCAGGGACGCCTCTCAACCAGATCAGGCAGCACATGGGGACCCAACGGGAATCGAATCCATGACCTTTGGTGTTACCAGCACCACGCTCAACCAACTGAGCTAACCGGCCCCCTAATAAGTGTGGCCAAAGGTACAAAAGCATTAATAAAATCTGGTAGTGACAGAAAATTCGGGAGGGAAACTGTCAGTAATGGAGATTGGAAATGCTGAACAGGAAGAACGGCTGACCTTCCAGTGTAGGAAGGGATTTAATTTAATAACAGAGTGAATGTTTTCCACTGTAAGGCAGAAGACGTGTCATTCCTCAAAAAAAGAAAGAAATGGTGAACTGGTTAGTGAGAAGGCGAGCGGGAGTCAGGGAGGGATTGCAGACAGATGAAAACAAACGTAACCTTAAAATACACTCACTTCAATTTCTGCAGCGGGGGCAGAAGAGCGCTGACGTTGGGGCGCTGCGCTCACCACTGACATTAGAAAGAGCAAACGTAGAGGAAGTTGACCGGGATGACGAAAGGACGAAAACATCAGCATTTTGTCTGCAGACACACTGCGGAGAGCTGGTTGTGGCTTTGTACGAAGACAGGGCTAAATAGGCAGGGCTGGAAGAGCAAGGCAAAATCAAGCAGAACGTTGACACAAACCTTTAAAGGGATGCAAATCGCGTATGAATAAACCATGACACTTAGAGTAAGGGACGATGGGTGTCGAGTTCTGGAACAACCTCGCTGTTTTCTCTAAGGGAACTCGACAGGCTTCTGAGCAGCGGTGTGCGACGTGCTGGTCTGTGACCGCAAGGGAGCAGCTTCCAGCCCCAGTCACTGAGATTGT
>NW_009735045.1:0-407 GCF_000703405.1 Apaloderma vittatum | reverse complement strand
TATGGTGTCGGTTGGAAAGGACCTTAAACATCTCATTCCAGCCCCCCTCCCCCCAGCCCAGGGTTCTCCAAGCCCCGTCCAGCCCGGCCTTGGGCACTGCCAGGGACGCGGCACCCACACACCGTGTGTACGAGATCATTCACATCTTCTGTTATTTATCTCAAGTGAGGGAGACAAAAGAATTTCTCCGAAACGACATTTCTCGAACTGCAAACACTTAAGTTCTTAAACCCGTGGGCTGAGCATTCCCCATATCTCAGCCGTGTTTTTCTCCTCCTCTCGTTTCAGATCCCTGTTTCCAGAATCTCCCCCATGCCATTTCCTGCGGGCCAGGTCTCTCCCAGGGTACGTTTCCCGATCTCGCTCACCAGTCCAGGAAGAACAGGGGCCAGAACGTTGGCGGACAT
>NW_009735044.1:0-1034 GCF_000703405.1 Apaloderma vittatum | reverse complement strand
AAATGATGCCTCATGAAGATGGGGGTTTTTTCCGCAGTAATAAAAACAGATGTTTAAAATGCTTTATTGTTGGCTTTTTGTTGGTTTTTTTTTTGGTTGTTGTTTGGGGCTTTTGGGGGGGTTTGGTTTTTCTTTGTGGTGAAAAATATAGATGAAGTAGCAAAATTGAATTAAAAATACTATCCTCTCCTTATGTTTTTTTTTAATTGGCTGAATTTGTTTTGACGCTGTATACTGCCTACTTTCTTGATTAAGATTATTCATACAGTCTTTTCTGAGAAACAAATACCTAAACTAAAACAATGTGGGGGGCAGTCGGTTGAGCGTGATGCTGATAACACCAAGGTCGCGGGTTCAATTCCCGTTGGGTCCCCATGTGTTGCCTGATCTAGTTGAGAGGCGTCCCTGCCCGTGACAGGGAGGTTGGATTAAATGATCTCTAAGGTCCCTTCCAGCCCAGGCCATTCTATGATTCTATGACATGATATGATACGCTTCGATATATGATATGATATGATATGATATGATATATGATACGAAATGCGTGTTGCCTTTGAATGAGCGCTCTTGACTCTCTGGGAGCTGGACTCCGCATGCCGCTGAGCAAGCGTTTATCTTTTTTTCACAGGAGCAGCCCCGCTTCGAGCCCGGGCGGTTCCACCCGGGAGCACATCTGGAGGCAAGCTATGGAAGTAACGCGGCCAAGTGTAAGGACGTGAATGTATCATAAGGTGGCACTGTTATTTCATGTATAAGCCACTTGAATCGTTTTCCTGAACTTTCATAGATGCTTTTTTTTTTCTTTTGAAGGGTATAGGTGCGTAAGGAACGTGCGTGATCGACAGCTCCGGTGCTTTTCTGTCCAGGATTGCTCACCGGTGTTACCAGGCGATTTTTAGCCCTTGGAAGCACGGTTCTACGTAAAGCTAGTGAATTTCGGGGAACCTAACTTGGCACGGTCACGACCGCAGGGAGGGAAGTCATTTAATACTCAAACCCCCACACAGCAAACCAGCTCCGAGCACCGCTTCCCT
>NW_009735043.1:0-580 GCF_000703405.1 Apaloderma vittatum | reverse complement strand
TGGGGGGGTGTAAGGGGCGTGCAAGGGGGTCTAGGGGCGTGTAAGGGGCGTGTAAGAGGGGTTTGGGGGGTGCAAGTGGCGTGTAAAGACGGGTCTGAGGTGTGCAAGGGGCAATGCTTGTGCGACAAGCGTGCAAGGAGCGTGCGAGTGGGTTTTAGAAGTGTTTCAGCCCGTTTTAGGGAGAGCAGGAGAGGTTGGGGACACCCCAAGACAGGGTTTGGGGGGTGCAAGTGGCGTGTAAAGACGGGTCTGAGGTGTGCAAGGGGCAATGCTTGTGCGACAAGCGTGCAAGGAGCGTGCGAGTGGGTTTTAGAAGTGTTTCAGCCCGTTTTAGGGAGAGCAGGACAGGCTGGGGACCCCCCAAGACACTTTTAGGTGGGCAGGGGGGGCTCAATTGTGCGACGCTTGTGCAACCCTCGTGCAACCCTTGTGCAAGGAGCGTGCAAATGACTTTTAGAAGCGCTTCAGCCCTTTTTAGGGAGAACAGGACAGGCTGGGGACACTCCAGGACGATTTTAGGTGGGCAGAGGGGCACGATTGCGTGATGCTTGTGCAACCCTCGTGCAACCCTCGTGCAACA
>NW_009735042.1:1293-1577 GCF_000703405.1 Apaloderma vittatum | reverse complement strand
GGGGTTCAGGGGCTTCTGGTGGCTGCTTCCAGGAGGGGCCATGGTCTCAGGGATCCGTGGGGACCTCCAGCTCCCCTCCAGAGGTTGGGTGGGCAGCAGTGTCCCATGAAGCATGTCCCACATCTGCCCAGATGACACGGGCAGCAGAAACGCGGTGCAATTGCCCCGTGTGTCCGTGGCCACTCTGTGACACACGCTCCAGGGCCACCTGCCAGGAGGAGGCAGGGACAAACGTGTGGGACCCTCCTGGCCCTCCCAAACCCGGGTCGACCTTCGCCTCTCTC
>NW_009735042.1:0-1242 GCF_000703405.1 Apaloderma vittatum | reverse complement strand
CCTCCGACAGCATGGCCGTGGGGCCCTGGGGCTCCTGCACCACATCCAGCGCCGCGTGTAGGAGCTGCAGCTGGAGAAGACACGTCACTCGTGCAGCCTGGGGAACCGGGCTGTCCCGGGAGGAGAGCTGGGCACTGCAGAGAGAAAGAGATACGGGAACAGCCTGGGGCAAGGGGCTGCCCTTCTGCCACCAAGGGACAAATCCAGAGCAAGCGGGAGGTGTGGATCTCCGCCAAGGAGAGTTCAGCCTGGTGGGAATGGCCTGGGAGCAGGGTTAGGACGTGACAGGGTTTGTTTCTAAGCCTTGGGCAGATCTGAACACCACCAGGAATCTGTGTCATGGGGTTGAGGGTACCAGAACATTTGTTGAGGGACCTGCTGGTGGGAAGGTACAGGAGGGAAGGGACCTGGAGGTGTCTCATGCGCTGGGTGCCTGGAGGAGCACCGGGCAGGGGGATGAGGAGCGCTTAGAGCTTGAGGGACCCACAGGGTCTGGCAGTTTGGTTTGGGTGTCTCCCTGCCAGCAGTCGAGCGTTCCTAGCAGCTCCCTGTGCAAGCAAGGAGTTTGAAAGAGGGGTTTGAAACTGGACAAGGTTGGGTTTAAATTTGACATTAGGAAGAAATTCTTCACTGTGAGGATGGTGAGACCCTGTCGATGTTCAAGGCCAGGTTGGACGGAGCTTTGAGCAACCTGATCTGGTGGGAGGTGTCCCTGCTGTTGGACCAAGGTGGTCGTGAAGGTCCCTTCCAACACAAACCCTCCTGCGAGTCTGTGGTCAGGGTGGAGGCACCGAGGTTCTACGAATCTTTCTTCCCCTGCTCTTGGCCACAAGCACCAGAGCTGGCGTGTGACGGGCAGGAGCAGCGCGTGGCTGAGGACAGGAGACGAAGGGGGAGCTGAACCTCCCGTTTTGGGCCGGTAGGAGCCTTCTCAGCTTCCGGTAATAAATGCAATGTGCCATTCCTGGGACGCCGTTGGAAGGGAAAATGTTCATTCCTCACCAAAAGCCCACCCGCACGTGCAAGCGCACCCGATAGCCCAGCGTGGTGCTGCCAGAGCGACCCTCCGGCACGTGCTCTGAGACCAGAGCTGGGCTGCTCACCGCTGTCACAAGCTACTGGGACGGACTGGGACTGGGTTGGGGCTACTGGGAGCAGCAGGGGCTAAAGGGGATGGACTGGGACCAGTTCAGGGCTACTGGGAGGGGAACTAGGACCAGCAGGGAGGAAGTGGACTCCTCC
>NW_009735041.1:0-1246 GCF_000703405.1 Apaloderma vittatum | reverse complement strand
CAGAGAGTGAGAGAAAGTGGAGGAAACCACGCAGGACGTCAAAGTCAGATTCAAACTCCAAAGTTTCTTGACCGTTAATGGGTCCCAGTGAGGGGCCCTACTGAGAAAGCCTCCCCAGCATCCAGCTAGAGCAGAAACCTTGATGTAGAGATGACAGGTGGGGAAAAGCAAGGTAAAGGTCCTGTGATGCTGAGTAAATCTGGATGTGTTTCATCACTCCACAGGACCCTCAGCTCCTGGGGAGGCAGATCCTGTTCCTCTGGATTCCTCAGGGCCCTCCTTGGGTGTGGAGATGTGCAGGGCCAAGGCAGGGTTATGGTCCGACACCTCACAAGCTCCTAAATTGTGACAAGGAGGCAATGAGGTCCCACTGTTGGAAGGGTCATAGAATCATTCAATTACAAAATTGTCAGCATTTGAAAGGACCTTAAAAATCATCTAGTTCCCATCCCCCTGTCATGGGCAGGAACATCTCCCACTAGACCAGGTTGCTCAGAGCCCAATTCAGCCTGGCCTTAAAAACTTCCAGGGATGGGACTTCCGCCACTTGCTCCAGTGTCTGGGCAACCTGTTCCAGTGTCTCACCACCCTCATGGGGAAGAGCTTCTTCCTAGCACCCAATCTGAACCAATCCATCTCTAGCTTTAATCCATCCCTGACATCCTAAAATGCCCCTCACCGGCATACGATTGGCTTTCTGGGCTGCAAGTGCACACTGACAGCTCAAGTTGAGCTTCTCCTCCACCAGAATCCCCAAGTCCTTTTCTCCAGGGCTACTCTCAAGTCAGACACTGTCCAGCCTATATTGGTGCTTGGGATTGCCCCAACCCAAAGGTAGGACCTTGCACCTGGTCTCTTTGAACTTCATTAGTTGAGTAAGACCAAGTGCAAGGTCCTCGGTCTGGATCGGGACTAACTTGATCTCCTTCTGTGACAAGGTGACTTCCATAATTGGATGAGGGAAAGGCTGTGGATGTTGTCTGTCTGGAGTTTAGTAAAGTTTTTGACACTATTGCCAACAGCAATATCTTGTGGGGAGACTGGCAGCTAGGGCTTGGATGGGGGTACCCTTTGCTGGGTGGCCAAACGCAAAGAGTGGTGGAGAATGGAGTTCAGTCCAGTTGAGGACCAGTCACAAGTGATGTTCCTTGGGAATCAGGAACTGAAATTTGCTGTTCAAGATGAATTACATCCAGCATCCCTTGTGGACGTCAGAGCTGTCACAAAATAGCTCCACATACCTCCA
>NW_009735040.1:0-562 GCF_000703405.1 Apaloderma vittatum | reverse complement strand
GAGGCCGCGGAGAGGTCCCGGCGTGAGGATGCGTCTCCCCGGGTTCCCGGAGTTATGCAAATTATTCAAATGACCTAATCTGCATGGGACGGCACTAGCGTGCCCTGGGTTACCTTGGCAGGGATGCTGGGGTACCCTCGCCCCTTCCTTCCCATGGGCACCCTGCGGACCCCAAAAATGCCGTTTAAATGCAGGATCCACCTGCGCTTCCCTCTTTATTGATGCTTGGGTTGAGACCCAACGGCGCAAGCCCTGAGACTCGTGCGGCCACCAGCCCGCGTGGGGCCATGTTTGGGAATATTCCAAGCAATAAGGCAAATTTTCCCCACTAGATCCCAATCCTGTGCTGAAATCGCTCATTGGCCAGGCGGGGCTGGCACAGTCCTGCGCTTGAGGCTTTACTGGGAGGACTGGGTGCCACTGGGAGCACTGGGGACAGCGGCAGGGAGGGTGTTTCTCCCAAGCCCTCGCGGCGGAGCAGGAGCCCTCCCGCTCCCAACCCCTTTAATCCCCTCCCGTGGGATTTGCCCCCTAATCTGCTTATTTCTCTCTATTTCTCTTA
>NW_009735039.1:0-11411 GCF_000703405.1 Apaloderma vittatum | reverse complement strand
GGCTCCGCTCGGCTCCACTTGACCCCGCTTGATCTCGCTCGGCCCCGCACGGCTCCGCTCGGCTTATGCTGTTGCGACACGACAATGCTTAATGGTTTTAAGCTAAACGAGGGCAGGTTCAGACTAGATATAAGAGATTTTTGAGGGTGTCACCACTGGCCCCGGTTGCCGAGAGTGATGTAGAAGCCTCTGGAGACATCCCAGGTCAGGTTGGACGGGAGCTCTGAGCTACCTGATGTGCCAGAAGATGTCCCCGGCTGCAGATGAGCTTTAAAAGATCCCTTCCAGCCCAAACCGTTCCACTCTTCAGTTGTTTGAAAGCACCGCATTTCACACAGAAGTAGGTTCTGTATCTTGCTCATTCAATGTTTGGGGAATTTGCAATGAAAAGCTTTGAGCAGAAATCACCATGACGCAGTCAGGAATAGATATTTGTCCAGTGAGTAAATCCTTACTAATGTGAGACAGCTCATCTTCGAACAATTCTACACAGTTGCTTCAGAGCATTTGTTTCTTTGTCACTATTGTTACCAAAAACCAGTGCATTTATACTCGCCCACAACAGCACCTGGCCATGACAGAAATGTACACGGGAATATCCACGTTCAAAGAAGGAGAACAGTCAGAAGTTCCAGACCTTTTACAGATTTAAGAACAAGGTTTGGGGAATACTGAAGACCCTTGGCTTTTGCTGGTTTCAGATGGCAGCAAGAATGCTCAGCTCCCCTGGGAAATCTGTTGTTCAGTGGTCTTCTGCATAGTCTGGCATTTTACACAATTTAAGGAAGAGTATTTTGTACATTTCCCAAGAAACAGACCAGATGATCCTTGAGGTCCCTTCCAACCTGGTGTTCAATGGTTCTATGATTCCATGAATATGCAATTCAAAGAAAATGTGTATGGCAAAAAATAAATAAATCAGCCTTTAGAAATGGACATACTTGATAAGAAGATAACTAACTGGTTTTATGACTGCAGAGAAATGAACAATAGGAGTTTTACAGCCCTATGTGGAGGAACAGAATGATTTCTTAGGGGCTCGAATGAGTTCTGATGCTGCTTCATCAATGTAAGGAGTTAAGCAAGGGCCGGGGTTTTTGTTTTCTCCCTCTGGAGAAACAGGAGGGCTTTTGGGTACACAGCTTTAAGTTTATGTCAGTTGTGTCTCAGCAACTCTCACATCTTCACACTATTCAGTACTTTCTCACTGAAGGTTAATTCTTACATAGCTTTATACTATGTAGGAACAGAGAATCAGGAATTCAGCTGCTCTCACATTCTCAGCCACCCCTTTGGTCACCAGTGTCTCCGAATGAGCCCATCATCATCAAATCCCCTTTGCAAGCTCTCTAAACATTAGCTAGCCAGCTAATATCCACTCCATGAGACAGCTACGTTCAGTTTCCTCTAGTTGGGAGATGATGGAGTGAAGGACAGGCGGGTGTGACAGGAGGTCAAGCAGGGCTGAGAACTGCATAAAGATGGACTGGCTAGCTTGAAGAGTCACTTCCTCATGGATTGGGACATCTGCTGTTTCATAAACAGTGTAGATACACGGGTTAAGATGCTTAAAATATTTGGCATGGGAAAGCATGCAGACATCAACGCTTCAAGTCAAAAAACATCGACTGTGTGCATAGCCCTATGGGGAAAAAAAAACTACCAACATGAAGTGACACAGGACACACGTCTGAGGAAGAGCTGGGATTTGTCATCATGGAAATGTGGATTTAGCAATGGAATTCAGGGAAGAGATAAAAGTGGGACAAAATGAGAAAAAAATATATATGTGCTGATTAGTCTCCTTTTCTAGGGGAATCATACCCTTTGCCTGGAAATGTTGTGAGTGAGAGTCAGTGATGCTTGAATGCAGGGCTTTGAGCCAGGACTTGTTACCTGAAAATACACCCCCAAAGCACTCTGATAGCTTAAAGAAAGTTTTCTCTTGCCAAAACACTTAAAACACCCTCATTGATATCTCTGATTTGACTTGGCACTGCAAAGGGAGTGCAGAAACAGTTGTTACAGCTTGTTCAATGCTTTTATGCCCCAAAACAATCACTCCCCGAGGTGACTGGTTACCCTCCAGTCAATTAGTTAGCACGAGTCTTTTTTCTCATTGTATCTTTGCTATTAAAGTTATTTTTTTTACTTCTTGCTTACATTTTAAAGGGAGTTTACACAGGAAAAGAAATAGGAGGACATCATGAGGGACCACCTGCCCCTCTTCTGCTTTGTGCTACGCAAAATGCAGGGGAAGATGCAAAATGCAAGAGGAAAAAAAGAAAATAGTCAGCAAGCCAGAGTGGCTGTTTGGCTGGATTGTGTCCATCTAGGGGTGGCTCAGCCTAAAATGTGTTGCCTTACCACGTGAGCCATTGTGGCCTGACAGGAGGAACCTGCTTGCGTAGGAAGGGAGCTCATCATATATCACACAGACAGGCAAAGGAGACAGCAGAGAGAGACTGGAGGCTTGGGCGTCTCTGAGCCTCTGGGAAGAAACCCAGTTCTCTGTCAGGAAGAAGTCGTAGTCCATCATCTTTATCTGTCGCTAAGGGAAATCATAACAAACCCGCTTAACAGCAGGAACATTCCTCAGTGCGCAACGGTTGGTTATTTATTGTGTACTGCATGTCTCTCTTTGTCAGTCTCTGCAGACGTTGCTGGTACATATGCTCAAGCTCCAATAACAAGAAATATAAATAGTATGTGTGGTAAACAACTTGTAGAGTAGGACCCCACTACCAAATAAGATCTATGCCTCTATGCACACTTAGCAGAGACAGCATGAGTCATGTAAGGGACTCTGGGGACAACAGTGATGCCCCCCAGTGCTCCCACTGGCATACATGTAATGTGTCTTTCAGATATGGGAGCTATTTGTGATGTGCCTGCACTATCAGCAATTCTGCTAAAAATATCCTGGTTGGAAAGGGACTGAGACTTGGAGGTTTTCTTCTTGATTTGCACACACTAACCTTCCCATGCCTTCATGAAGCGCTATGGCTTCGTTAGGAAAGTGAGTCGAGTGCCTGCTGCATAATATCCTGCCTTTAAATTAGGAACTGAAACGATCCAGTTCACAAAAACACCAGTTGTGCCTGGTACTAGCAGGCTTTCCATCGTGGATTTATAAAGCTCCCAAGAAGAGGTGGGGTTCACATCCCAGGATTTTCTGTCATCGCTCATACACGCTCACAGTCTGGCAAAATATTTGCCATCTCGGGTGGGCAAAGAAAAAAAAGAACTAGGTCATCAATTACAAACAACGGTGGGCCTTAATGAGATTTTGTGGTGATGCTCTTTGTGAACTTGCAGCAGGTTGTCCAGGAAACTGAAGCTGAAGTTCTTATTCCACATATAAAACTCCCAAGACTTTCCTGGAAATGTTTAATGAGGAAGAAGCAAGCATATGCTGGAGCTATTTTAAGTTACACAGAATGTATAAAAGAAATTTAGATTCTGCCCAACAGGATAATGTAAAGTGTTAAAGCTTCAGGTTGTTTTTTTTAACTGAGAAGTTTGCAGTTAGATCCAGTTGTCACCAAAGCCTTGAAGAGCTGGATGTGATGCTCCGATGATGCTGTGTTTACACTCTGCCTGTTCAAGATGCTGCTGCAACCATCTCTGCTGGCGCTAAGCTGAGAAGCTGTCGTCTAGATTTGAACTCAGCTTTTCAGGAGCCTCTGACATGTAGGTCCAGCAAGGAAATCATCATCATCATCACCATCATCATAACTATCATCATCATCATCGCCATCATGATGGATGCCTGTTAGGCAGTCTCCCTACTGTTTGTGTCAAAGGGCAGAGAGAAGAAAAAAGAATGAACAAGATCTGCCCAAGGCACTTAGAAATGCTCCCAGATTCTCAGTTTGTTCTCCAGTTTTGTGTCCTTTGCCACTGCAAGGAGAATAAGCAAAATTTCTTTGTCATCATTCTTCCTCTCCCTGAGACAGAAAGTTATTATCAACACTTAACTGCAGCTCAGCAAATAATTAAAAATGAATAATTTATACAACTAATGTAGTCTTTTCTCCCACTTGTGACTGCCAGAGGATCACAAATTTCTTTTGAATTTATTCCTTAGTTAAGTTTATTTGATACATCTTAATGATCTTACTGCTCTTTAGATTGAATGTTAATTTTAAGTAATTATTCACATGCATTAATATGCACATTGTTTACTAGTGGGCTGGTCAAATAAATGAAGTGATGTCATTTTTGTTCCCTGGCTGAATAAATTTGCAGTCACTTCCAGGGCAAACATCCATAAACATGAATGCAATACTTGTTTTTCTTGAATAGCTGGGTATGCAAATTTTGAAAAGTCTCTTCTGAGTTTATTTGAACCTGGAAACCATGATTTCCCCTGTATCTGCAAACAGATGAACACAAACGGTGTGATAGCACACCTGGGGTAAATGTATTTTAAACTCAAATGGATATTGCCTTGAAACTTAAGAGTGAGCATTTCCTAAAAGCTGAAGCATAATTATTGCCAACAACCCTCATTCTGTGTAAGGATTTCAAGTGGGATTTTAAATCAGTCTGATGCTTAATGTTACTAAAGAAAAATAAATTATAAACCCCAATATATTACAATAATACAACAAATAGAATAGAATTAGACTGGGTATTAGGCAAAATTTCTTCCCTGAAAGGGTTGTCAAGCAAGCAGACTGCTGCGGTCTTTATTTCTTTCCGAAGAGGGCCCCTACTGCTGAGGGGACCATCACAGGCTTAGCAGGGCTCTAAGTAATGACCCTGCAGGAAGCTTTTAGCAGAATAGATTTCCCCGTTATTATAACGCACCTATTCCATGGTTACAATTGCTCCAGACAGATCCAGTGCTTTCCGTTATGCATCGCTCAGATTGCTTTAATAAACACAGCATTTGCTCACATCGATTGAAAGTGAGAAGGAAACTCATGCCCTAATCCCATTTAAAATGTGGCTGGGGAGGGATGTTGATGACCGTGTGAATCTGGCCACTATCACAGCAGGGTTAGAGGATGGGAGGCTTGGTACCCGCGGTGGTGGGGGAATGGAGCCGTATATGTGTGCTGGAGGCTCTCTGCTCTATCCTGAAGAAACAGGGCTTTTCACAGAGCAGCAAGGCACCCGGAAAAGTCTTGCTTGCTGCCTTTCTGAAGGAGTTTTACTTGGTGGGGAATTGGTTTTGGATTGCTGCAAATGTTAGGAACTTCAGATTAGGGGAACTGTTTTAAAAACAGTGTAGATAAGATCCCACAACACCTACCGGCTTGATTCCCATGTAACAGGCGATAGGACAAGAGGATACAGCCTCAGGTTGCTCCAGGGGAGGTTTATATTGAACATTAGGAAAAATTCCTTCAGTGAAAGGTTTGTCAAGCACTGGAACAGGCTGCCCAAGGCAGCAGTGGAGTCCCCATCCATGGAGGGATTTAAAAGCTATGGAGACATGGAGCTCAGGGACATAAGTTTGGCCGTGCTGGGTTAACGGTTGGACTCGGTGATCTTAAAGGTCTTTTCCAACCTAAACGATTCTATGATTCTATGAAAAAGATTAGATTTGACTCTCAGCTGCTGTAAATGGAGAGCAGTGCTACTGCTGTCCATAATGCTGCTGCAAAATGCTGCTCAGGCAGCAGAGGACAAAATCTGATCCTCTGTTTTTGCTCAGAGTAAGGTCAGAAGCAGCAGGCTTTGCAGAACATGTAATGTTAGCTGGCCTTGGAAATTCCCTCTTTCGTTAGGAACTGAGGATGCTGAGAAGTAGCTCTCTGTCAAAATGGTTTGGATCCACTTCATTTGACTGCTGGTCTCTTTCACCATATTTTTTTTGCTTTGGTTGGTCTGTCACTTAACATACGTTGTCACACAGGTACCAGTTGCACATTTATGAAAGAGGCACAGTTCTGGCTTACCACCAGACTCGGGCAATGACATTAGACCTGGGGCCAACCTCTCAATGCCTCATTTGTGAGCTGCACAGTAGCTTTTCTCTGGTTTCTAAGTTCCAGCAGTTCTTAAAGCTTCCCTACCTGGCAGTTGTTGCTAGGCAAGAGGTACCCTGCACATCCTCCATCATGGAGGTCAATTAAATGCTATCCTCAAGCAAGCGGCTTTGAACTGAAAACAAAGAGACAAGATCGTTGTTCTCTTCATTAAAGGATGATTTGAGATTTTTGATAGAGACGAGCCTTAGTCACAGTTTTTAATTTCCTCCAAGCAGGAAGGAGGTTTTGACAATAATTTTTAGAACTAGGCAAGGGCACGGAAGTTTTAAAGAGAAAGAAAACGCATCCAACGTAATGCATGTCGTCTGGAACAGCACCGCACAGAGGTCTGCCCACCCTCTCCTCCTACGCATCAAATTTTCATCTGAAATGAGTGTCACTGCAGCTTATGCCCATGTAAATGGCATGGTCCCTAGTTATGCCAGTGGAATGAGGCACGTTTATGTTCAGATTTGGGATCTACTGCAATAGAAGGGAAAAGATAAGAGGGTTACTAAGGTCTGAAAGAGAAGGCGGAGCAGAGAAAGCAAAAAAGGGAAAGGAAAGATCATGGGTAGGCTTAAAGGTAAGGATGTTTTCTCACTGATAACAAATGTGCCAAGAAGTCTGAATTCATTTGAAAAGGTCATTGGAAAAAAGTCAGGTGAAAAGCTGGAAGTGGGACTGTTGTTGAAGTTTCCCTTTCTCAGCTTGCTACGGCCATCACATCGGGGACACAGCATGCACAAACTCTTTCAGCCACAGCAAACGACAGTAGTGTTGCCACAGGGTGCTTTTTACCGACTCCCTTTCTCAGCACTGGTTTTCAAGGGTCTTTCCTCAGGTCTGCAGAAGACCTTGAAGGTGACTGGCCATGGGAGACCTTCAAGCATACATAGACACCGGTGTGGTTGTAGGGCCAGAGTTGAGACGTGGTTTGCTCCCATGTCTGAGGCTGCAGGAGAAGTGACAAACGCTGCCCAAGAGAGGAGACCATAATACATGAAAAATTGTTGGGCCAGACAGCTAAAAAAACCCACCCCAGTGCACAGAAAAAATCACAGGCTGAATTTTCCAGCTACTCCTTCCTCACTCCTTTTTACCATTAGAGCTTCTGCTAAGAAGAGCTAAGCTACATACACGTGTCAAGATTTGCCAGGGTTTTCATTTTTGCTGCTGTGTCAGAGGGTCAGGTGTGAAAGGAGCCTGACTGGTTTAATCCTGCTTTAACACGAAGTGGAACAATAGTGTTCTGGCAAGGATGCTAAATGGGGGAGTCAAGTCATTACAGCACATAATTTCTCAACCAGCTTCCTCATGCTTGCTTTTTCTCTTTTTTTCCTCTGAACAAGGCATTTAACTGCAGTTTCCTTATTTTTGTGTTAGAGACAGAAATATCTGTGCCACGTTTCCATGCCTACTCATATTTATGTAGTTTCTTCTGAAATCCTGAGCTGAAAAAAATCAAAGGAGAGCATTGCCAATAACGTGGCAGCGAAGCAGGACACCTCCAGCAGCCCTTGTTTGGCCACGAGTCTTATCTCCTGGGAGAACAGTGGTTCTGAAAGGGAGGTCAGTAAAACCCTAAAGACAAGCTCAGTAGTTCGTATTCCTTAATGATGTCCGATGACACGAGATTGTTACCATGGCAACTAGTTTAACAAAGGTGTTGTAGGTGCTTTTCTCAAGGTTCAATTAAGGCTCCTGCCTCTACCAGTGAGGTTTGTTTGAGGAGGGGATGACTTTCCAAAGTCTTCATGGATCAGACAATAGCTATCTGAAAATCCACATTGCAGTGATTAGATGTTTGCCTGACTTCACTCAGATAGGACATCTGTTGTTCCTGTCTCCTTCCTTCTCAAGTAATCAGGATAAATTTAAGATGCTATTAGTTTAAAACTCCTTGGGAAACACTAGAATTGAGTGCAGCATAAAACTGGACCTACTAAATCAATTCTTTTCTATTGCTTTGCCGCAGGCTGTTTTAGAACAGAAAATATATGATTTGGACTTTCAGGATGGAGTTCATCACTTTTATTATATGCTGAGGAAACAGAATATTCTGTATCTTCAGGGATTTGGTGATGAACCTACTCTCTCGTTGCCAAAAGACGTATTTCCGTGGAGCATGCTGCAGGTTGTGCTTCCCATGAACCCTTTCAGAAGGTCAAGGAGAAGAGGGAAGGTCACCTTGGCAAAGGATGGATGTTCCCTAGTGGTCCAGGCTGACGGTGTGGCACAGTTGTCTGGGCAGGATCGTTGTTTTGGAGATGTGCAGCGTTAGTGTGTGATGAGCAAGTTTTACATAATCAACGCAAAACTATAGCTTAGCTTGTCAGAAGG
The DNA here is from genome assembly GCF_000703405.1 of Apaloderma vittatum. NCBI lineage: Eukaryota > Metazoa > Chordata > Aves > Trogoniformes > Trogonidae > Apaloderma > Apaloderma vittatum. Next base: position 3,084 of record NW_009735039.1, on the reverse strand, counting down.
TAATGAAACAAATGACTGCATCAGTCAGAACAATACCTTTGCCTCATCGTATTGTGCCAGAGATGCTCCTTTTCCTTTTCCTTTCTACGTAATTCTTTGTTCCAATATTACCCATGTGAAAGGCCAGCAGCGAAATGGTTTTCCTTGCAGTGAGCTGACACACACACACGTGTCTCCTCCTTGCTTCTTTTCCTTTGGTAGCATCTGTAACAAAAATGCAGGGATGCTTATAAGGGCTAATGGCAAACAGTAGTAAAAGGGTGCACGTTGGTAGATTATTAGTGTCTTTAACGAAAAAAGCAAATTGCGACAACGGCATCAGAAGGAATGAAAAAAATCTCTGCAGGCAGAGCAAATGGAAATGGCTGCATTTTGCCCGTCTCTGTTCTAAACCACAGAACTTAAAAGGGCTAAAGGTTGGTTTTAATGATCTCTTGATGAAGCGTAAGGAAGGATACTTTCACTGCCCAGTAAGTACAATCCCACAGAAACACTCTGAACATTGAGCCACAGATAAGCCACCCTGCCTTTGAGATTCCAGCAAGCTTTTGTATATTTTGTCGGATACAATAAATAAATACCGACCAAAGGAACAAAGAAACAGGCAAAGTCGGTACACAGAAATCAGGTCAGCACTCTGATACTTGTCAAACACAGTAAGTATGTGTTACACCAGCAGCACAGGCATTAAATCAATACAGGAGATGAGGCGTTATCAGGAGGCAAGCAGCTTCTAGTTTAATTGTGTTTCTGCTCCTCTGTAAGCTATTAGAGGTGAGTAAATACGCCAACGTCAAGGGTTAGAGATAACTTACTCTCACACTCTTATAACATTTTCTGTATTCAGAATGCCACCATCTGACACATGTGAGTAAATATTAACTCTGCTCTACTGCTGACTTATAAACAAGCTGTCAGCAGGCAGGTTATGTCGGAGGGCTGCAGAAACTAAGTTGTAGACCGGCTCTGGGGAGCCACTTGGTTTGTCTGCCCCTTGGAGTAACTTCATACGGTCGCTAGTCCTTCTCTGACCCGAGGATGGAGATACTGTCATGGGCCAAGTGCCGGGCTGCCCAGCTCCAACCTGCCAAGCCACTTCATCCCCCGGCCTCTTGGCAATTGCTGGGGCACTTTGATTTACTTTCAGAAGAACTTTTCTCTTATTTGCTAGAGAAAAAAGAAGTCCGGATCTCATCTTCCCTACTGTCAATCAGGAGTAATGATGCTGAAACCACTGGGGCTGCAGCATTAGGGCCAGAACGGGTACAAGGGAATCAATGTCTTGTTATTTATTGATCATGCACAGAATCTGATTCTTGCTGAATCAGATCAAGAGTCAACCAGAGAAGAAACGGCATTTCATTACAGAAATGAATGTTTGATTCTAGAGGCTAAGGGACTGCATAAAAAATGATTTATGATCACTTTTAATGTCTTCCCTGGTAGACTGATAGCACTGTAACACACTTACAAGATCTATCATTTCCTAATTCACTACAAACAGTTAAAAACATGTCTTTAAAGAGAAACAGATGATACATTCCGGACACCAGCCTACTGGCATAACTGCATTCCCTGAGGATGCAGGTTATTTTTGGTCCCTTTCTTCTCGGATGCACTTCAGAGAAATCACTCAGGTGCAGCGGCTGCCTAAGTTCTTTGCTCCTTTTAACCTTGTGAGTTACTTACATCCAAAATAAATCATAGGATATGGTGAAGTGGGGAAGAGAAAATCTTCCTGCACTAAAGGAACAAGTCTTTGTGTCTTCCAAGTCTCCCACCTGAAAAACTTGAGTCCCGAGCATTGGGCATGACAAGGAAGCCAGTAGTGAAGGATGTGGTGAGAGATCGAGCAAGATCAGGCAAAGTGGTCAGGAAGAGAGGAGTTTGTAGTAAAGTCATCCACTGCCTACACTCTCTCACCGTCACCGCCTGTTCTGGGCCAATCGTGTTACTGTTCAGATACTGTGCAGTTCATCACAAAGGCTCGGTTTTCATTAATACTTCCTCCAATTAGTATTCAAATACAAGCTTTTACTGTCCATCTCATATATTTTTATACTTATTCTTTGCTTTTCTTAATTTGCAGAAGGTAATCTGATAACAGCGTTGACCTTTAAGACAAGGCACAGGTTGTTTTTTAAATGCCATTTTTTGTATCATGTACACATAAGTATAACCCTATTAGACACAGTGTCCTGGTTATTACTGACACAACACATAAATATCTGTGCACAGAGACTATAACCAAATGCACTGCTGAATTAAAATGCCAGTCCTGTTAGCGCTAATCACTCAGACCTTTGGGCACCAGCAGCGCTTGTGTAACAGTGTTTGAGCCAGGAGCAGATTCTCCTGTGAGAACAACTGTGTTAGGTGGTTGATCTTGCCTTCACCTTCCAACAGGAGCTCAGAGAAAAGGAAATTTGGATATGCAATGAAATATAAGACAGGAATATACTCTTATTCAAAACGACCATGCAAAGAGTATTTGGATACATGGATGTGTGAAAAGAGGAGACATCAAATTTGTGCTGGGGATCTAGAAGCCAAACAGCCAACAATTCCATTCTTTTCTGAAGTCCCATTCGACACTTTACAGCAGGCAGCATAAGTGAACCTCCAGCACCCTCTGCTCCTATGCTAACTCCAAGAATTAGTATTGCCTCTAGCAAATTTTTGCTGAATTGCTTACATATTACATCGCTTCTGTCTTGACCTGCTTATACCTGTTAAGGGTTAGAGTCAAGGTGATTCGTTTTGATCACAAAGGTGAAATTAAGACACAAACGGTGTCAGATGTCACAAAAGTAAAACCCTTTATTGACTAACAACCACTGGAGAGCGATAGGAAAGAAAGATAAGGAAAAGGAAAAGCAAAGCAGTAAAAGTTCAAGATAGCAAGAAGTGTAGCTACCACCACAGATCCAGCGACGTCTCGCAGGTCCGCCTGTTTCGATTCGGTGGGGGAGATCTCCAGAGAATAGCTGTTCACAGTGGCATTATATAGTGTTCCAAGAGCTGCTTTGCCCATTCTCTGCCTGGTTACCGCACGTATGAGGGTCGTCAGGAGCGATCTTCACC
>NW_009735038.1:0-200 GCF_000703405.1 Apaloderma vittatum | reverse complement strand
TGACAGGAGCTCTTCCAGTTCTCTTTTGTAGCAAGATACTAAGTGCAGTCAGTGCAGTCACCAGCTACCTGAGATGCTCCAAGATTTTGTGTCCTCAGTATGTGGCCTTCAGAAGATGGAAGATGCTAATAACTGGAATAAGGATATCAGGACTAATAACTGGAAGATGCTAATAACAGGAGTAAGGATATCAGGGAGGA
>NW_009735037.1:0-11955 GCF_000703405.1 Apaloderma vittatum | reverse complement strand
GAAAGGGGTTAAAAATATTCTGAAGGATTAATTTTTAAAGCATCTGCCTGGGGAGCCTCGTGGGAAGGCTGCAGTTAAACAGTTAATGCTCTGTCCAAGCAGCTGCTCTAAGTTTCGAAGCAGAAGCAGGTACAGGTAGGATGCACCAGCAGCACCCGGGGACACCCGGTGCCACCGTCCTGTAGGTCCTGCAGCCGCTCGCTCCTCCACCACCACCCACGAAAACCAAGTCTCTGGCACCCGGTCACTCTGCAGTTTCTTTGAAAGGCTGGAGGTTTCCAGTTGCAGCTCTCACTGCGACACCGAGTTGTAAAAACTGTCCTAAGTGACACGTTCACAAGGTAGACGAGGCACTGGACCGAGCGGTGTCTCTTCCTAAGGCACCGGAACAGATCAGAGCTCTTTGCTCAGAGCCTACTTTGTCACTCAGGAAGGTTTTTTGGTTTTTTCTCTCTCTACAAAGTGATGATGAAAGATGTAGATCAGAATATCAGGGACCACGTTCTCAGCAACGTTACCAAATCCCATCCACACTACCTAGAAAAACCATCATCAAGTACAATTCAAGAGAGGTTCAGCCCAGAATAAGACAGGCTACAGATTCTCCAAGATTCAGGCACGAAAACTAGGGTGCAGTGCTACTGCTGCACATACCTCCTCAAACAACCGAGATAAGAACATTTCTGTACTTTTTGGAAGGCTGAGTGAGTTGGTCAGCAGAAAAAAAGGAGTCACATTTCAATCTAAATATTGACAGACACAGGGCGAGCTTCTGTCTGGTGTGCTCAGGCTTTACTTCCATAAACATTTCTGGATACAAGAGTAAAGTCTCCAAAGACTTTAACGGTCTAAGAGAACTCAAAGGAGCAAACTGGGTTTTTTAAACACCGGAATATCAGCTGCAAGCATTTCTATATGCTTGAAGCCCACGGATTCCTCCCTGCACACATCTCAACAGAATGCCAGGAAGAGCCCTCGGATAGAGAGAATGGCCACGGTGCACATTCTCTCCAGCGTGAGCAACCTTCCCAGAGCGGAAAAGCACTTCTTTTTCACGAACCTGCCGATCCGTCCCACACCTGGCACATGTCGGTATTTCTCCAAATACCCAGGCATTGCTTTTTAACTCCTGTGTGCCTAAAGACTCAGGTGAAAGCTGCCTAAACGCCCTGCGTACCCACTCGCCAGCTTTAGCCTCTCTGCACTGAAGTGCCACCTTGCAGGAATGAAAAAAGCTCCTTTCAGATGCTCATTAATACCAGGGCCACCCCTTCATTGTGTACAAGTCAGATTGCAAATAAAACCTGTTACAAATTAAGAGTCTCTCCCACTCACTCCCGAATTCCTGCGCCAGAGATAAAACACACGACTCCCCCCCGTCGCTGGGCCATCAATCGCATTTCTAATTACACCCTCCGATCGATCGATGCCCGCCAGGGACACCGGGGGCTGCAGTAACCCTTTCGTTAAGCCGGCGCGCAGACGGGGATCACGCGCCGTGCCAGCCGGCGAGGGCATCGCTTGACACGGCTCCAGAGAGTCAGAGACAGGAAAACTACTTACAGGCACCAGCTGCTCTCCAGGCACGTCAGCCCGGCACATCCTTCTTTTGGAGAAGGCGTATTTCCCCGTGTTTGCTCTCTGCTGGAGACCAAGGGCTGACAAATCGTGTGGAAGGGGACGCAGCCCTTCCAGGAGAAGCCCCCGGAGCCGGGAGAGCACGATCTACTCGTTCGATGGCTGCAGATCCTGAAACTCACGTAGCAGAACTAGAGTCCGGCTTTGCTCTGCCCTCTCAAATCCTGCCGCCCGCACACACCAGGAAAACAGGGAATCGCAGAGTAAGTTTTCCCCAGAAAATCCAGGCCGAACCTTTTGAAAAACACTGGCACAATCTAATCCCTCGCAATCAAAACTCACTGTTTTGAGACCAAAGTGCAAGCGTGTTTTGACTTCTCCCCTTCCATGGTGCCGAGTATCTCGGTGCTAACGACACGACTCCCTCCCCAAACAAGCACCACGACCTCCCTCTGCTTTTACTGAGATCAGCCAGAATTCAGTCAAGTGTGGATCCCTGGAAGATGCAAAGATAAAGACGTTCCAATCACGCAGTAAGAAAAAGAAAAATAAATCAAGACTAACTGCAATTTTTTTTTTTCTTTCTTCTTCCAGGAAGCTTCGCTGTTGAAGACCTGGCAAATCTGGCTGGTGTAACCAGAGCCCCCAGCGCCCGGTCGGCGGCTTCACGACGCAAACGCAACCGGGTTGTGCAGATGCTACGTGGAAAACGCAACCCCGGCGAGCCCTGCGCGGAGTCCCAGGTCAGCACAAAATGGAGTGCATTTCTCTGCAGGTTGATTCAGAAGATCAGGCAGGCTCCAAATACCCAGATCAGGATTTGGTTGGCTACTCATGAATAGAAACACCCCTGATTGTCTAGGGCTGCACCACTACGGGCTCCAGCAGACACAAGCACGCAGCTTTTCACTCATCATGCAATTTATGTCTTCAAATGGGAGCGGAAGGGGGAGGCAGGTTTCCCCGCAAACCTCTGAAAAACCAGTTATTCCTCAAAAAGTCCAGAGGAAACAGCGCTAAGTCTCCTCAGTTTCCAAAAAAAAGCAAGACCGATGCGTTACAAAGCGAGCTACAAAGGCTGATGTTTCTAGATACCTTCGAGCAACCCCTTGGGCAGACACTTTTGTTTCCCTTTGGTTTCCAGAGCCGTATTCCCTTGTACATAAGCATTTAAGCAATGATGTGTTCTCACTCAAAGGAACAAGGAGGGATGATAAAGAATTAGGGAAGCCCATGAGCAAAGCAGAGAGAAAATGGTCTTTTTTACAATTAGTAGTTTCAACTGCGAAACCGGAGTTAAGTCAGAGCAAGGATGAATCCGCCGATTAAGAGGCTGCGTTGGAGCCAGGTCCAGTTTTACTCATCAGTTTCACATCTCTCCAGCTTAATCTTTGTAATTACTATATGGGCTGACCTGACTCATTAAATCAAAACCTTTGCAAGAGGCTGACTTGCAGGAAAACGGAAAACATCCTGCACGGCAGAGAGCGGCGGAAGAGCAGGCAGGACCGAAGCCGTGCCGCTGAAGAAGAGGAACTGTAGCACCTACTGCGAAAGGAGAGAACACCAAGCGCCAAGAAGAGCTAAAAACAGACTGAAGGGGCTTGGTTTGGGCGTTCTTTTGTTTTGCACAGAGCACAGTCCCAACTATCTCTTTGGTTGCTCCGCATTTACAGCCAGTTACACTGATGCTTACACCCAGGGCCAAGACCCACTGGATTCACAGGGTGAGCACAGAGGGCTGCTAGCGCCGAAAGAGTTGTCATCCAGATCGATCTCGCTCCGACACGGCAGCACAGACACACTCCACGTTTCCTCCACGACGCCCAAGCCTGCCCAGGGATCCTCCGGCCCCAGCGAGGAGTTGCCACAAACTGGTTTTAATCAAAGAGCAATCCCATCTCACGGACTGTTGTATAAACACGTTTTTAAAGAACTGGAATTACTCTCTGCCGTCTTCGGAATATATTTTTGACCGAGGACGGGGGTGTCTCTCTTCTATGCAAAGCGGCAGCGTTACGAAATGCATTTGCAGAACTGTTTGGCAGAATATTAACAGGGCAAGAGGGATGTGCGTGTGAATTCATCACCTCCTACCAAGTGCCCAGCAACCCCGAGGAAGACGGCTGGAAAGCTCTGGAGCTCTCATTGAGAAAGATGGAGGCTAAGGAGTGAAAACCTTCAATTTTGATTTTTTTTTTTTTAAAGGCAGGTGACAAATGGTTACTTCTAGCTGTGGTGGAGAAATCTGGAATGCCACACCTGGGGGCTTGCTCTCACCTGCTTCCCTCTCACCTGGCCTGCGCTCACCTCGGGCCAGCGCCTTTAACCGGGCAACCTGGCACCAAATAAAATACGATAACTTGATTCCTCCTTCGTGGCTTCAGCATCAGTCACTGGAAACACAGCACTAACCTTCCCCCTGCCTTTAAATTTCTTTTCTGGAGCTCAGGATACCATCCTCCACTAACGACACGTTCTTAATCTCAGTTGTAGGAGTACGTTAATAACCCATAAGCTAATAATTTTGTAGCAGCAATTTTAGCTTCCCCAACGACATTATTTAAAAACCTAACCAAGGGTGTGTGCGGGGAATGACACCGCTCAGAAATCCAAATAAGGGAATGAAATGGCAGCTTGGCAGCGACCCAGGGGCCACACCTATTTACAGGGGAAGCCGAGCACAGCCACCATCATTAATTAATTCAGAAGCCTCGGCACACAAAACTTGATCTGGATGCACGGAGCATCCTCCACGTGAGATCAAAAGGGAGCACTACACGCCGGACACCACAAGCCACGCTTGCACACAGCTGGGTGAAAACCAGCGAGGGCTGTGGGGCTGATGTTTGGCCCCTGATCCTGCAGTTGGAAGGGAAAGGAAACAAAAATTGTCGTTATTGCCCATGGGATCGACAGGGAGTTTAAATCTCAATCAAGTCCAACCATGGGTAACAAAACCATTAAGTGTGCCTTAACCCAGAACAAGCAGAAAGCAAACGGGTACTGAAGATGAGCAAGACAGAATTTAGACTCTTGGTTCTTCCAGCAGCTTTACTTAAAACATCTAATGTCCACCGAACCAGGAGGGCATTTCGAACACAAAACAACCAGAGGTGTCACAACGACACCGGCCCGTGTTTTGCAAAGGAGATCCTCTTATCGAGTTTGCGTATCTAAATGTCCTAAGGGATCAATAACATGCGCAATATTAAAACGAATCTTATTTAATTACCTCTATAGTTTTCATCATCATAATTCTCCGGCACAGAAATAAGTTACCCATCAGGTCTTAACCGACAGGATTCACACGCTTTTGTTCCCCAAGCCACTTCTGTCGCTTTAAAGTCGTGGCTGCTCGTTAAACCATCATTGCCTGATTTAAAAACAGGTTTTGGTCCAGCCAGAGGAACAAACACATCTCTCTCTGGATACCTTTGTTAAAGGAAGGAGGAAAAAGCAGAGGAACCTTTAATGCCTTTGACAGAAACTAATGGAATAGAGGCTGCAGGTACCGGGCTGGCCCGGCCCAGGAAGGATCCTGCCCGCGGAGCATCCTCGGCTCTTCCTGAGCGCACACAGCCGGAGCGGAGCTTTGCTGGGCACCCTCCACCGGTACCGACCCCCAGCGGGCAGCTCTCCCACGGGGCAAGGGTTCTCCCGCTGCCGAAACGAGCAGGCGCTCGCTTTCACAGCCCACACCTCGTAAGCCTTAATAACGAATGGGCAAGCCAGCAGAAAGCAGAATTGGAAATCCATGCTCAGCAGCACCCCGCCGAGCCGAGCGGCAGCGCTGTGCCCGCCACCGGCACCTCTGCAACTTCACTGCTTTCCAACGAGCAAATGGTGAGACTGGCATCGTGTGTGAACCGCGACAGGCGGGTCGGTGTGTTTGCACCTACCGCAACGCCAGCGCACACGCACAACCGCAGCACCTAATTCTGCTGGGGACAGGATTTTCTGAGATCCTATTAAATATGAATGCCTTCAGTCTACCTCCTCTAATTCTTGCAAGCATTTCAGAGCTCGTGATCACGCGAATGAACATACTGGGCATAGCAGGCAGGCGAGGGCAAAGAAGTCACTCCCACTTAGAGCTAGAGAGAAATCTAACGACCGGATTTTCAGTCTTATTTTAGGATCTGGAAAGTCTTCAGTACCTGCAGCATAAACCAACCCAAGAGAAAAGCCACCAGTGACACCTTCAGCAACGCTTCCCCTACGGTACAGTCACAAAAGTGACTTTGCTGGTGCAGGGAGGCTTCCCCCTTTCAGCAGCACCTGTGCCGGGCCCTGTTTGGGCCAGACACGCTTTCCTGAATGGCAGCTCCTGTAAGTAGTAAAATTGGGTATTTGTACCCCAAAGTGAATGAGACAGGTCACGTCAAAATCAATTTCAAGACTAACTGAAAACTCAATCAAGGCTTTGGTTTTTTTTCCATTGGAAAGCTACCAAGTGAGCCTTTATTTCTTTGACTCCAGCAACCCGGCACTTTAATGCGAAGAGCCCATCGTAAACTCCTATTTACTTCAGATATTTACCAGAGGAGGAAAAAACCAAAACCAAGCCCAACTGCCTTGAGATGAGCTCCCTCTGACCTACCCACCTATCGCTGTGCTCATCTGGTCTCCCATCAAACACGACAGAAGAAAACAACTGCCCTTCTGAGGTGCCCCCTAACATCCTCAGCAGCTGCTGTTACCCACTTTTGTCAGAACTTTGTGTAACCACCCTTAGTGTTAACGAATCAGTAATTATGGTAACGAGAGTCAGGGGAACCTCCTCCCGGCAGGCGAGGCACAACATCTGTTTCCATCCTCTCTGCTGGAACTACCTGTGATCCTTCAGCAGTGAGTTATTTTCACTCCATGAGGTGCAAAAATAAAACATCACACGGCCTCGCTTGCTGCTGGGGGTTTCAGAAACTTCTTCAGGTACCTGACTTTTTAAATACCCATTTATATTCAGCTGAAGATACTGGAAGGGGGGGAGAGGGGGAGGAACAGTGTTTACTTCATGTCAGGGCTTATCTCCTGCCTTGTGGGAGTGCTCTTTTATAGATATTTATTTATTTTTTTTGTTCTCATCCCTCCAGCTCCCGTTCACACCGCTGGAGCGAGGGCAACAAAAAAAGCTGGTCTGCACGGCTGGAAGCGCGGTGGGCTGCCTCCCGACTCTCCAGCCACACGGCTCGGGCTACTGGGTCCAGAGAGATTTTTGGGGGGTGAAACTTTTTAATTTGGCTCCTGTCATGTTTATACAGAAATACGGCCAAGTCAGAAGGTGACGCATAAGACACCAAAACCAGGAGACGAAGCGCTCGCACACTGATCCCTTTCATGCCGCAGCACAGTTCACTACAGGGCACCGCAAACGAGCAGGCAAACGGCGCGCGGGTTATTCGTCACCTCCTAATTGTTAAAGGAATTGGAGACCAACGCTTCTTCCAGCCGGAGCAAAGCCTTTCCGGCAGAGCTCGAACTTCATGCCGGATCACCTGGAAGCCCGGACTTGCCCACGCCTCCGAAGGAGGTGAGTTGTGGCCAAACTGCCTCAGCACCTGGAGGGTCGCCCTAACACAGTTCACAAAACTGCTTTAACTCTTGCAAAATACTGGTTGGCTTTTTGTTTGTTGCAGTTTTGGTACAGAAAAAGAGAGGGGAGGGAAGAGAGAAAGAATGTAAGGAAACAAAGCAGGAGGGTAAAAAGAGGCTGAAATGTTCAATTCACTCCCAAGAGTCAAAAAAACAGGCAAACCCAGAATTTAGTAAGAAAGAATACAAGCACAACAGATTGGTATCAACTCAGACATGCATGTTAAATGGCTCTTTGATACCCAAACGAGAGTCGAAGCTCCTGGAGACCCCAATCACTTTCACGACACAGATCATTCGATATATTCTGCCTAAGGCGAGTGGCACCCCGAGCCGCACAAGGGGAAGGGAAGGGACACCTGTCAGCTCGGGGCCAGCAGATCGGTTTGTTTCGTGCACAAACCGGAGCTCAGAGACAGGACCTGAAGAGTCCAGTCCATCGATGCCGAAAGGCTCTCCAGGAAGGACAGCAGTTGGAGGAGAAACAACCCCCCAAAACTGAGCCTTCTTAAAAATAAAAAACAAAATAAACACGGTGATTACGAGATTCCGCCCGTCTCAGTTACACAGTCTCGACCCTGCTGCTGGGAGAGACCCACCAGCTCTAAGGGCTGTACGGAAAGAAATCCCGCAGCGCTCGGAGCCTCACCCAACGTGTGCACATCACCTACGGAGACACCAAGTCCTGAACTAACGAATATGGAAGTTGAACTCGCCGCTTCCCACGATCTAGGGGTCTGCCAGCTCCCCGTCAGACGTGTCCCCGTATTTGTCCGGCCTTCAGTGTCTATGGCTGCCGTAAGTCGCACTCTCTCAGATCCTTCAGATGTTTGCATTTCCTAATCCAACAAACCGGCCCTGCAGATCGTGAGGTAAACCTGATGACTCTTCTTCCCTCTCTTAAATCCTACCAGCAAGTCTCATTTGAAACATCAGATGGCACGGGGCTAAATCATTTCGGAGATAAAAGCTGAAGAAAACGAAGATTAAAGTAAAAGGAATTGTTGTCACAAGCTGTGTTTTGCATGCTTCCTTTTTAACACACATACACACATACCCATTTTTGATTCTTTCTGCCTTATTTCAGCGTGTTGCAACAGCAACACATTCAAACAGTTTTTTCTTCAGAGTTGACAAATCAAAAGGGAGCAAAACTTTCTTGCTAAACCTTGATTTTGTCCCAAATGGCCAAATCAGATTTTTTTTTTTTTTTCTTCTAAACACCCTCCTCACTCCAAGCAAGCGAGCTGTGCTCACGGAGCAGAGCCACGACGCTGCTCTCCAGCCTCCCTTGCGCTAGAAAGAGAGGAGCGTAGCAGACGGCCGGTTAAAAAGCCCCACGCGATGCCGAGGCGCTCTGTAATTAGGAGGCAGGAAAGCTGTACGGGAGAATTCCTGCCGGCCCCGTGGCAGCCCCAGTCTCCCGAGGTGATGCCAACAGGTCACAGGCGCAAGGGCTGGCAGGAAAACACCAGCTGTTTGCTGGGGCCCCACTGGAGAATCCCGAGACCTGACACACCAACAAGTCAAATACCAAAGAGCGCAATTACAGGTAACAAAAGGTAGAAACGCCGGTGCCTTCGGCAGTTGGGGAAGAAGAGAAGTGCTGAACGGCAAAAAGCCAACTTAGGAAACTGCGTATTAATCAACCTCAACCTTTGTTCTGCCCCTGTGCTGCAGCACTTGCTTGGGGCAACTCACTCTCCTTTTCCCCACCTGAAAATGGACACGTGGATTCACCCTTCGTTGCTGCACAGTGGGCTGCTGAGCAGATAGAAAACAGCACCGATGAATGAACAACCTCAGGAATTCCAGCTGGGGCATAAGAATGAAAGCAGGAACCAGGAACTGAGTGAGGGTCATCGTATTCAGGAGATGTCCAGTTCTCCAGGCGAAGGGATGCCACAGAAACGCAGAGACAAGAAGAGGGGAGGCGGCTAGAAAAGCCTAAAAAAGAAGGATCCCAGGCAAGTCTTGGCACCGATCAATCACAGTATGAATGCATAAATAAGCAGAATGTCTACATATAAAGTGCCAAACCCTAGCTTCCAAGTTTTAAGGGCGCAGACCTGAAACAAGCGGCACCAGTGGCACAAGGAGAGCAGGGACAAACTATCAGAAACAGACTTTCAAAGAATACAACTGAAGGGCTGTCCTGGAGTTTCCTAGTCCATCAGTGACACGTTCTGAACATTTATTTTCTGCCAGAATAAGAAAGAGTGCTCGCGTATCGCTTTCTTTCCTCCTCAATCAACAAAATACGCCGACTGCATTGCCCTTCACATACCGGTCTACAGACCGTGCGCTGAGATACCTCGAACACAAACAGCACTACACAAAAGCAAACGTTACTTCCCCAAGTCTAAAAATAAGTCTAGCATCTCTTCAGATACCACAGTCCCCAGGAACACTTGGAGTGAAGAAAAAAAAAAAGCAACAAACCCCCAAACACCAAACCACACAGTTCTACGTTACTTAGACTGTTATGGAAAAAGACATGTTGGGAGTCAAGAAGTGCCTGGAACCGGGCTGTAATGTTGGTCATTCTAAGAAGAGGAATCAAAAACCTCCACATCAATCGCTCATTTTTCCTTTTATTTTGTAACAAGAGCTCAGCACGTGCGTTTTGATTCAAAAGGGGGATGCACACGCTGCGTGTTTTCTTCCCAACTTTTTTGTTGTCACTTACGTGAGCGGGGAACGGTGTACAGAGCGCACAGCTTTGCACCTCGCCACACAGATAAAGGGTAACACGGTGCTCTGAGAAACACCAGCAAAATAAGCACAGAACTACTCCCCTCAGAGTATGGCAGTAAGAAACCAAAGGATTAAAGGTACCTTAAGCCTTCAGATGTGCACAATAAGTGTCAAAAAAATACGTTCTGAATTTTTTAAATGCGTGAGTACAGTTAATACCTACTATCAGCGAGTAACATCTAGACATTACATCTAGAAGTTTGTGGTTCAAAACACGCTCAGTGAAAACCTTCTAAATTTAGTCAGCAAAAGAGCATTTTCCACTGAGAAGTTACCCACAAGGCGAGAGTGCTCCATCAAAGCAGAAAACTTGAGCTTTGCTGACCACTGCAGCACCTTCCCAGGTCTGTCCTTCCCGGTTTCTTGCACCAGAATCCATGACTTTCAGTCGGCTGGCGACTGGCCAGGGACTTCCCAACACAGCCCCATTTCAAGGGGTACCACCGAAACCGGGAGACAATCTCAGACACGCCCTTATCGCATCTGAACGAGTTTTAGACTTCATTTTTCAAATGCTTCCAGCGCTACCCGGAAGACGTCAGAAGCCGACTCCCTTTATCCCAAGCATCGCTCCTTCTTCTTCCCCTCCAAAGCAGCAGAGCAGGAGCGATTCAGCAGGGAAGCACAAACGTTTATAGCCCGCACGGATGGGTAGGGCTAACGAAAGTGCACCCAGAAATAGAAGTGTAAGACCATAAGACAGTAAGCCCGGAGTTCCTTCCACAATTATAGTTCCTTTGACAGCAAAGGGATGATTCCAGCTCCAACCTGAGGCTGCGCGGAGAGGTCGCTAAAAGGGCCAAGCGTCGTACCCAGGTGCCGAAACAGCGATCCGGATCCTCCACCTCGCCTCGCGCAACCCTCGCCCAACACCCCAGCGCTCTCTGAACTGGAACCAACGATTTTAAACAGCTCCACATCTCACTACCAGCCTGTAATTACTACCAGAAAAAAAAAAAGACAAAAGAGAGTCGTAACGCAGCTATATTAAGTTACAGCATTAGCATACTAACACTGCATCATATGCCAGCGGTGTTGCATCATCACCTGCTGATGTCACCTCATGACTATGTAACGCTGTTAGGGATGGTATTAGCTACTCCTCTGGGCTTCCACCTCTGAGGAAGAAGAAACAGATTTGGCTCCCTCCACCCCACTCCACTGCTGGATACCGCAGAGGCAACTCTCTTCCAGTGAAACTCAGCAAGGTGGGTTCTGCTTCAGGCACAGAACTTGGTCCTTTTCACACCCACACAAAGCTCAAGCCAACTGGTAACACATCTGCTCTTTTCTCCAAGTAAAAGTTAGAAGGGTGTCAGCCCACTGCTTACCCACAGATGATGCATAAAGGGGAGAGCTTTTACAGCCTCAACGTCACATGTCTCCCCACTTTTAAAGAAAGATAGTCGGCAGGAGAAAAAAAACAAACCAGCAAACAAGCTAAACAGTTCCCAGCCCCGAAACCAGCGTATTTGGTGATCCCATCTGAGATACTGAACCACAGAGCCTCGCCGGCTCCAGGATATCACACCCTTCTTTCTGTCCAGAGCTTGGCAATCCAGATGCAGCAAAGGCTACGCCAGCAGCAGGTACGGGAGGGTGACACACAGGAATACCCCGTTCCGCAGTGTCACCATCTGCGACATCATCCCCACTGACGGCCAGCTCGCCCCCCACGTGCAGCGCAGCTCCCCGAGCACTGTGAGCAGGGACCATCGGCCTCCCCACGGCCCAAACGCCGGCAAGCACCAGCACGGTGTCACGCCACGTCCCGGCAGGTACCACCCCAAGGTCTGGTGGGACCAAGCAGAGCCAGGCCCACGGCAGCGGCACCGAGACCACCGCACAGGAAGCCTCCCACATGCGACATAGCCCTTTATCTCCTACTTTCTTCTGCCCTCTCTCACCCCCTCACGCTCTCCGCTACCAGCACGCCTCTTACGCTCCTGCTTCTTCCTACCCACGTCTCCTTTCACTCGAGACGCTGGTCAGGAGTTTGTCTGAAAGAAAGCAGGGTTTGGTTCT
>NW_009735036.1:1628-1965 GCF_000703405.1 Apaloderma vittatum | reverse complement strand
AAGTGATGCCCCGGACCACGGTTTGCTGGTGCACTGATGGCTTGGGCTTGGGCGTAGGCTGTGATCCCCCCCTGCTCTTTGTGTTATCCTTTTTGGGCTTCTCGGTCTTCAGCTGCTTCTCTTTGGGCGCTCGGGGTGCTGCCCTGTCCCCCAGCGTCTTGCGGGTGCTGGGGTACCGTCCTGCCTCCTTCTCTCGGCCGCCCGCTGTGTCCTGGGGGGCACAATCTGCTCAGACCACCTACCCCACTCCCGCCACAGTGCTGGGCAGCGGGCACAGGCACCAGCCCTCACAGGAGCTGCTCGCGCCCACCACCAGCCTGGGGGAGCTCGGCTCTGT
>NW_009735036.1:1299-1554 GCF_000703405.1 Apaloderma vittatum | reverse complement strand
CGGCAGCAGCGTCCTTCTGCAGCAGCTGGTAGCCCAGGTTGGAGATCTCCTTCTTGATGCTGATCATGATGTCAGAGTAGTTCTCGTAGCGTCTCATCTGGTCGGTGAGGTGCAGGACGCTCTCCTTCATGAAGTCGTTCTCCCTGCTCAGGTTGGTCTTGATGGTCTGGAGGAGAGGAGAGGCTGGAGCCCCACTCAGGGAGCCCATGGCCACACCCCGAGCAGCAGATGGGGCACGCTGCTGGGACAGTCCCT
>NW_009735036.1:839-1145 GCF_000703405.1 Apaloderma vittatum | reverse complement strand
GCACCTGCAGCAGGTCCATGCTGTAGAGCGTTCCCTCCAGCAGGTCCACCATGGACTGCAGCTGCAGAGGGAGAGCAGGGCTGGGGCACGGGGCAGGGCCGCGCAGCCGCTGCGCATGCCCGCACGTGTCCCTGTCCCTGCCCCTGCCCAGAGCCGGAGTGTGGGAACCACCCTGCTCCGTTCCCTTTGTGTCTGCCGGGGCAGGGGCAGGGAGTGTGGGCTCCTGCGCCTGGGCAGGGGGTCTCTGGCCCCAGCCCATGGTTCCACCATGGGGGGAGATACCTTGAAGAGCTCGGGCGCCTGCTT
>NW_009735036.1:0-408 GCF_000703405.1 Apaloderma vittatum | reverse complement strand
CCTTTTGTGCACCAGGTACTTCAGTCCCATCTCTGTAGCTGCCTCCCAGCCTCCAGCAGGACCCAAGTGAGCAGGGAGCCATGAGGAGAGCCAGAAGCGCCTCTGTCCCCCGCACCCACAGCCCCAAGCCCACACAGGGTCTGTTGTTCATGGTGACACTCAGCCACCTCCGGGTGAGCTCAGCCCCTCCAGACTCCCGCAATGGCCCCAGGCACACACTCAAGGACTCCCTTGTTTCCTCACATGGCCCTGACTCACGCTACAGAGCCCAGGGTGCTTTTCGGTTGGTTTTTGTGCGTAAGGAGCTGCTCTCCCTCCGCTGCGCTGGGGAACAAGGCTGCGGTGCCGCCTGCCTGGCAGGATGGGGAGCTGGGTCCTTCTCACGCTCTGCCACTGGCTGAGTACCCG
>NW_009735035.1:4316-4527 GCF_000703405.1 Apaloderma vittatum | reverse complement strand
GCTGGGGCAGCCTGACCGGCGCCTTCAGTCTGACAACACCATGCCGAGCACTCCCAGGCTGTGCGGACGACATCCCTCCCCGCCGTCAGGTTTTAGACTGGAGTCCTCAAAAATGCAAAAAATGCAATGAGAATCAAGGTTGGCCTGAAGATTTTTTGATCTTTTCGCAATTGCTGCAGTATTGCTATAAGTACATCCAGATGGCTGCAGA
>NW_009735035.1:3114-4271 GCF_000703405.1 Apaloderma vittatum | reverse complement strand
CCTTGCCTGCCGTGCTTGGGGACCTTGGGGACCTCAGGGCGCAGAGCTGCTGGACGGCAGGTTGAGCTGCGTGTCGTTAGGGTTAACCCTAATGGGCTTTTGCAGGGTGACGTGTCCCCCAGGAGCCATGTGGCACCGAGGGATGGCAGAGCCATCGCCCCGGCAAGGACATGACCTCCAGCAAAGCTTTGCTGGACGTAACAGGGAGCTGAGCATCGTGTAACCAAAACTATAGATCAGGTGCTGAGAAGTGGTGCTAAACCGTGTCTTAAAACCACTGGCGCAATCCCTGCCCTCGCTGCCGTGGGCTCCCTGCTATGAGGAGGTGCTGCCCAGAAAGTCAGCAAACTGTTTATTTGGCCGGGGGTGTTGCTGTTGCTGAAACTTCAAAGGGGAGAGAAGAGCACTGGTGTGATTTATTATTTATTACAGGTTAGCTGCTGGGTCTGCAGAAAGCTGGGGCAGGGCAGACCTGGGCTTGTTTTGGTGCATTTAGTGGGACTTGGAGGGAAGGAGACAGACAAACTCCTGTCCCAGTTTGCAAATCCACCAGGATCAGCGTTCTCTGGGTCCTGACCCAGGTGGCATCTAAGGGGGGGGCAGCTGTGCCTGTGGGCAGGGGAGGCTGGTTCAGGTGACCCACAGTGAGCAATCACAGCCTTCCTCCCCATGGTGCTCTGGGTAAAAGGGCCCCGGAGAGGCCTCTGGTGCTGGTGGGCTGGGAGGGTCAGCATCAGCCTCTCCTCCCTCTGCCCGCGCTGCTGGAGTGCCCGGGCCCTGCTCCCGCGCTGCAGAGGAGCGCCGCTCGTCAGGACAGGTTGTCTTGCCTCTGCCTCCCCGTGTGGGAGTGGCACGGCTCCTTTTCTGGTTTGTCTGGGCTGTCTTCGGGACTCTGGGCTCGGCCGTTCCCATCTGCTGCTGGGTCCAGTCTGGGACCTTTTTTCCCACTCAGCACCTTGTTGTCAGCTGGAAGGCACAGGATCTGTAGTAACGTATTCTCTTGTATTTTAGAATATATTTACGTGCTGATATAATATCTGTGTACAGTTCAATGTCTTCATTGTTATTATAAGTGTTATTTTATTTGTTGTTATACTGGTTCAAGTTTTTGCAAGCTGGAAGGTGCCTGGATGTGGCCGGGGGCGTGGGGCAGGGCA
>NW_009735035.1:2364-2619 GCF_000703405.1 Apaloderma vittatum | reverse complement strand
AACCGAGGAAGTTGCAACCGCAGAGCTCTTGAAAGCATTTTTTTGGTAGAGACCACCGGTACTGAGAGATTAAAATTGCTGTTGTTTCTTCCATTACTCAGCTTTCCTGAATTATGGGGTGTAATACTCGGGGAGTGGGAATAATTAGGGGAGAACAATGGCAGGCTTGAAGGCTTAAACGCGCCTGTGTGGTACTCCCAGCCAGTCCAGCCTGCTGTCACATTTCTCTAGGCCTCCATTTTCCACAGCCCCTGC
>NW_009735035.1:1731-2063 GCF_000703405.1 Apaloderma vittatum | reverse complement strand
TGGGGAACGGGATGCAGGAGCCCAGGGCAGCCCCTGTTGCCTCCTAATTCCTTCTCATCCCCTCCACGCCAGGCAGGCAGAGGTCCCGCTGGATCGTGTTGTTGCTCCTGGGGAACGGGATGCAGGAGCCCAGGGCAGCCCCTGTTGCCTCCTAATTCCTTCTCATCCCCTCCACGCCAGGCAGGCAGAGGTCCCGCTGGATCGTGTTGTTGCTCCATGCTTGAGGAAGCCGCTGGGTTTCTCCCCTCCATGGGAAGAAGCCCTCTGGCTTCTCGGTGGCATCTTGCTCAAGTGCCTTCCCAGCACCGGCTCCCCCCCCCCCCGGCCCGCGC